>NC_083730.1:8540530-8843560 GCF_028564815.1 Eubalaena glacialis
AAACAGAAACAGACCAACGATAGGAACACTTAATAGTCTTAGTAGTAGTCACATGGCTTATTATGACCCAAATACAACAACACATTAGAATAAAAATACTTCAAAACAATGACACCTATTTCAAATACATATGTTATTTTATACTCATGTTATTTTATACTCATCCCCAATGTCATGTTATTTTATACTCATGTTATTTTATACTCATCCCCAATGTCAACCATTATCGAGCACTTCTGAAATACTTTTAAGGAAATTGGGAATGTAAAACTTACAAAGATAGTTGACCACTGTTTGATTACGCTATTTTTGTCATTTAAAAGATTTCCCTGAGTACTGAGTAAAATCTTTGTTATCTGAGGGAATGCCATCTTTTAAAGTTCACCTTGACAGCAGTCATCTGTAAACCTAGCAAGTCAAAAACTGAGATGTGAACTCTTATATCTCACCCCTGATTTAATGGCTTCCCTCAGGTATTGCATGGGCATAATCATTTAATATCAAAGCCAGCAAAATGTCTGGCTTTGGTTTTTACAGTTAGGCTTACTTTTATTGTCTTTGCTTTTGGCTTTAAGTTTTGAAAATTCAAAGAAACTCAGGCATGCCCATATGCATACATAGGGATGTTTTAAAAAGGAAAAAGTCTCACTAATTCAGATAATAGAATTTCGTAGAATAGCTAAAATGTCATATACACAAACTACGGTTGCAAATAAATTAGTATAGAGAGATTGAATAGTAGGTATACAAGACCATTTTCTACTCTAAAATTCTAAGAACAAATGATTTTTGTAGACATATATATAGATACAGAAATTCGTAGAATAGCTAAAATGTCATATACACAAACTACGGTTGCAAATAAATTAGTATAGAGAGATTGAATAGTAGGTATACAAGACCATTTTCTACTCTAAAATTCTAAGAACAAGTGATTTTTGTAGACATATATATAGATACAGAAATAAGTGGTATGTACACATGTTGAACGTATACATAATAGTCACCAAAAATAAAAATCTGAAAGAGAGCTCAAATAATTAAAATTTTTATACATTCTAAATCCATATTTAATGAGAAAGAGGTAAATGATAAATCACCATGGATATAATGGATCCATTTCAGAAAGCAAAATGCCCAGGATATACAATATTCACAAATGGGTAAAGATTTAAAGGTACCCAATACAACTTCTACATCTTAAATACTTAAATTGAGAACTCATATCTGAGGTAATGATCCTGAAAGTTCTTTTGAACTTTTGAATGGTCAGAATTATTGTTATTTATATATCTTATCTTAAATACATTTATTGTATCTAATTCTTGGCAAATTGGTAATGCATTTCATACATGATATAATCTCTCTTCACCAAATAGTTTCTAGAGATTTGGGAGACCAGAGAAATTTTTAAATGCTCTATGGACCAAAAATGATGCAAATGCACCCACAAAAATTCCCATTTATATTAATGAGGGAGATTCTATAAAGGGATAAATTTTCAAAAACATCTCTCATGAAAACTACTCTCTTCCATCATCAGATAAAAGCTATTTGTAAAAGGACAGGAAAATTCAGAAGAGTTTACGAGAAGCAGATAAATAATCATCAAACCAGGTATGGGGGTGTCTCAAGGTTTTAATCAAGGAGGGAGAGAGGGCATGAGATAGATGAATCCACAATAAGTTGTTAAAACAAATGGAGACTATGCAAAAGAGAAAATCCTGAATAGATGATTAGCTCATAAAGCTGGTGCTCATCAAATACTCCAAAATTGTGCTCTATATTTCCCTGCTTCCCTTACAGCCAGGTGGGGAAAAAGTGATTATTACTGACCTAGTGTACCATGAGCGGTGGTGATATAGGAGGTATCCACTGTTAACAACCTTGACTTAATACGACATGACTCTGGAATATTCACACACACACACACACACACACACACACACCCCCAGTGTACGCCACCTGATAAACAGTAGATGCTCCATGATTTGACCGTTTGTTGAATATGTAATACCACCCTATCCTGAGACACTCCTTCAATACCCACACATACTAATCCAATCTCTCACCTAACTTTGAGTAAGAACTAGAAAAAAAAGCTACATAAAATACTACTTGTCTATGCACAACGTGCCTGTGAATATTCACAATGATGTATTTGAATAGAATTCCTTGAAAACAATGATGTGAGAGACTAGAAGCAGTCAAACTGCAGAATTACTGTAGACTATTTGCAGTCTGGAATTTGTACACTGGTGGCAATGATGGTGATGATATGGTGATGTCACTGTATAATGCTGCATTTACTTTTGCTACATTTATAGAGTCAATAAGCCTCATATAAAGTTAGTAACAGTTTCAGCAATTGTGTTCTTAGTTTATCTGCAAACCAAGAAGGGGTTGGATACTTTGCAATATATGCCTTGCTGACTAAATTTAACCTATTAGAGGTCAGAAGAAAAATAGATAATCAAGGCTAAGAGACAAACAATATTGACCAAAAAGCATTTGCTTTGTTTTATTTTTATTAGAGTTTTTAAGTACTCTTTTCTTAAAAAAAAAAAAAAAAAACACTGGCCACCATGGTATCTTGTGAATTATAATATTAATCATGCAACAGATAAGATGGTGGGAAGAACTAAACTACAGTAAGGGCTTTTAAATCCTGCAAAAGTAAAACAATATATTCATAGAAATGGTAATGTAATATAATGAAAAATTAATAGAGAATTTAAAGAAATGATTCTTTATAAGAGTCGTCATTATACTTTTAATGATTTAATACGCTCAAAAATGTAATGACTGGGACTTCCCTCGTGATGCAGTGGTTAAGAATCCGCCTGTCAATGCTGGGGACACAGGTTCCATTCCTGGTCCGGGAAGATCCCACATGCCTCGGAGCAACTAAGCCCTGCGCCACAACTACTGAGCCTGCGCTCTAGAGCCCGCAAGCCACAACTACTGAAGCCCGCGAGCCACAACTACTTAAGCCCGCGCTCCGAGCGCCCGTGCTCCGCAACAAGAGAAGCCACCGCAATGAGAAGCCCACGCACTGCAACGAAGAGTAGCCCACGCTCGCCACAACTAGAGAAAAGCCCGCGTGCTGCAATGAAGACCTAACGCAGCCAAAAATAAATAAATGAATAATGACTTAACAAGCATATTTTTTAAATGACAAGAGTAATATTCAGGAAGATGATTCTATTTTTTCTCAAAATTATTTTCCTAAATGGAAGAAAAACTGATTAATGATCCAAGACAAATTTGAAAGCAAACAACAAAAAAAATGTTTAACACTTACTACTTCACCCAACTATTTGGCTAAGGAATTATCCTCAACAGGTAGCACTAGGTTCTGTAAAAAGACACAAAAAGACACAAGGCAGGGGCCCTTTCAAACACTTTGACCTGGAAGCACCTCTGGAAGGGCTGCCCCACTGCCTAGAGGGCAGGAAATGCTTTTCTGCCCTCATTCAGCATAATAATAAGCACTAACTTGTGAGGAGTAAAGGGCACATTAAACGTTTTATCTCAAAATATATTTTCATGTCATCATTTTCATCTCCGATACAACTGGCCTCATATCCAGGCCTTTTTCTCCCTTAGAATACTATAAAATTTGGTTCTTGAAAGCATGCATTCAACCCATACTAAATCAAATATCTGTGCATATTTAATTAGAATTATTTTTATTGTGAAATTTAATTTTGAACATAACCCATAAAAGAACCATTATGTATCCTCTGAGTTAAAAGTATTATTTTATTTAGAAAAGTTCATAGTTCTGAGCCCATAAAATTATGAATATGTATTATTAACTAGGAAAACTAATGCTTAGATAATTCCTATAACTGATTCCCATTATCTAATGCTTAGATAATTCCTATAACTATGATTTTGGGTATGATTATACATTTTCGTTTTGAAGGCACACGATATTCGCTTCGTGTTTTACTATCTTACGGGACCCATTTAACTTATTAAGCTTCACAGAATCATCTGTGTGAAGTTCTGTCATTGGAATTCACCCTTCTGAATACTAGCATATTCTGAACAGAAAAGTTGCTAAAGTTTTTCAAAATAAATAATATTCTCCAAAATAGTCAAGGTTAATTTAGTTTAATATTTTGATATTAAAACAATGCAAAACTGTTTCAACACCAAACTCTGAAGTAAACATGCTTTTATTGTTTTCTGTGAAGGCTGTCCTTTACACATGCATAACTCTAAACAGTGGGTATGGAAAGAGATGCTTTGGAAATGAAATAAACATCTGCACACATCTTTAGGGGGGAAACGGTGTATGGTGTTCTAAAAGGGCATTTCAAAGGCTGTAAATGCCATAGTTACACAAGAAACATTCAGTGCTCTTTCCCTGGATCCTATCTTATAACTAAGATGCAAATTCAGTTTTAATTGTATGAAATCCTGGAAAGCTCTGATGGGGGAGGAATCCTATAGACTCCAAGGCCCAGTGCGCGAGGGGGGGTTCTCAGCATTCTGTTCCTTAGTCTGATTTTCACGTACACGGTGACTGTGGAAGCAGATGCACGTCTCCCCGGGGGACTTAAATCATCCATTAGCTTATAGCGTGTGAGGTGTCAGACACAATTGAGATTTCAAGAAGACGCAAGAGCGAGAATAATGAGCAAGCACCCCGTGGGAGCGCAAAGGGCTTCAAAGGTCAAGTTCCTGAAACAGTTCTTACCCCTCCCTCAGCACCCCCAAGATCTAGCTCCACACCTCCTGTCTTGGCCAAAGGCTGTAAGGGTGACAGATTTGAGCAATACGTCCGGGCCGCGAGAAGCCACCAGCCTGCCGGACAACTGCAGCTTTTCACGAGGGTTCTTCCTTCTCTCCCTGGAAAAGAATGAGGCGCATTCTTCTACCCAGGAGCGGCCCTTGAAACCTGGCCGAGGGTCTGCACGCCGCGCCTGCCCTCCCTCGCACGGCGGGGCGCGCAGCAGCGCACCGAGGCGCCTGGCTGGGGGGAGGGGAGCTTTGTCCTCACCCAGGTTTGTACTCCCCACTTCTACAGATCTGCTGAAGTTCGAGAATGGGTCCCGTGTGTCCTTGGGGTACAGTCTGCATCTCGAACGTGAAACCCAACGGGGGCAGCACAAAAAGGCAAGTCTGCCTTGTCCCCTGCCTCCTCCCCCAACACCTGCGTCCACCAACTCGCGCAAAGAGGCTTCTGGGTGCGAGGTGACCCTTCCTCTTTTAGGAACTCTACCCTACCTTAGTTTTCTAACGATACGTTTAGCATTTATTTTCTTTCTTTCTTTCTTTCTTTTTTTTTTTTAATGAGAATAACGAAGTTCTCCCTCCTTCTCTTTCCCTCTCCAAGTTAGAGTAATTCATCCATTCAGCAGGGAAGGCAGGGAATGTTCTAGTTCAAGGCCGCTTTGCCCCAGGATTCCGGAGCTCCGTAGAACTGGAACTTTGAGAAGAGTGAGGTGGAGAGACATCCAGGGAAACCGGAAAGCGGGCACTTTGGCCCCCAGATCGAGTTTCCCTCGCGCTCTGGACAGGCCCACCCAGGCTGGTCTCGGGTGCCCACTCCCCCAGCGCGCGCTCCCCCGGGGACCTCTGCCCGTCGCTCCGACCGTCCCCCCACGTCTGCCCGCTCTGGGCGGCTCTCGGCCCAGGTGCCCGCCCCTCCTCTCCTGCTCCCTGCAATCCACATCCCAGGTCCTCTAGGGCCGTCTACGCGTTCCTCTCACCTACTCATTCGGTCACTGGAGAAGTTTTAAACCCTCGGGAGTCTACACTGTTTCTCTCCCAAGTCGGGCAGAGCATCTTTCAAAAAAACATGAGAAGGTCTCCGTAAACTTTTCTGTCGCGAACGCTCCCCGTGTCAGCGGCCGTGAGCACACACCTGCGTGCACGCGGACGCAGGTCCACCTGTCCGGGCGCACTCACGGCCGGGGAGCCTGCCCGTGGGCAACTGCTCAGGGAGCACGAAACTCGCCGGCAGTCGCCGGCAGGGACGCGGGGCGCAGGCAAGGCATCAACAGAGAATTTCGAAATGGGCTGGGGAAGCGGGGAAAATGGTGATTCTAAACGCACACACACACCAGAGCGTGTGTCCACGTCCTGCACACAGAGCAGTTGTACCCGAAGGCGCACACTCCTGAGAACGGAGCACTGTGGATTGCTCTGAATATAAACCCCACTCCGGGGCGCATTCATCGCGGAACCGACAATCCCTTTCGCCTACAAGACTTCTCAGTCTGGGTCTAAACCAGCGCCGCGCACATGAGGACGGGGACCCAGGCGCTCCCGGAGCCCTCAGCCGGGTCTGCAGAGCCCCGCGAGGCAGGTGCGGGCCCCCAGCCCGGCCGAGCAACAAGCGGGCCGTCCGCGGGAGGGCCGGGTCCTTCTTTGCCTCTGCCCCCGAGTGGGTCACCTCTCCCCGCCCCGCCCCCCATCGCCAGCTGCGCCAAACGGGCGCAGGGGAAGGAGAAAGCCTAGCGAGCGACTCACCCCCAGCTTCCTGCTGCGGATTTTCACGTAGCCCTGCTTGACTATGTCGTTAAAGTTGGAGGCCATGGCCAGCGCGTTCGGCTTCCCCGAGTCGAGAGCTGCCGTCCGCCACGGGGTCCGCGCAGGTCTCGCATCCAGCCGGCCGCCACCAGCCGCCGCCCGGTGCCCCCGAGCTCCCGCTGCCGGGGACGCAGGCTGGGTGGCAGGGTGACCGCGGACGGGGAACGCGGCCGGCGCCGCGAGCAGCGCCCGCCCTCCGCGTTCCGGCCCTCACCTTCGCCCCCCGCCGCCGCCCGCTGCGGGCGCCCCCTCCGCGCCGCCGCCGCCGCCCCCGGCAGCACCCACGGGCTGGCGCCTCACTCGGCGGCGCACAGCTGGCCGGAGTGCACCATCGCGGCTCCCCGGCGCGGGGGGGAGGGGCGGAACGGGGGAGGGGCGGAACGGGGGGGGGGCGGGCCGATTCGCTCGCCCGCCCGGCTCCCTCCCCCTGGCCCGCGGGGTGGCTGGGCTAGAAGATACTCGCAAGACGCGCCCCATCACTCGCGACTCGGGCGGGGAGCTCCTCCCGCCACCCGCGCCCGGGGTCCCGCTCCCACCCGGCTGCCTGTGCCCGCCACGCTCTCCCGGGTGCGGGATTCCTGAGGCCACGGCTCCTCATTCCCGGGCTCTTAATCTCCACTCCCAAGCTGGACACCGGGGAAAGGGCGGTGGGGATGCTCCCAGGGAAGAAGGCCAACGGGAGCGAGGCAATTGTTATTTCAATGGCCGTGTTTTACAGTGCATTTTTATTCCTGAGCGCACGCTCGCGCTCCAGGTCTTTGCCCCGTTAGGTTAGGAAGTGTAAATCGACGCCAAGCCCTTCCCGGTGCACACAAAGAGACCAATCGTGCGCATGTGTCTAATCCCTCTGCTGTTGGAAAGACTGGAGCAATCAGGCGAGGCCCCGGTCTCCGACGTCCTCTCCCGAAGAAGCAGCGAGCGCTGGAGTGGAGTGATTTATGCCCGCGTGTTAGTTAACTATGACGAAAAGTGGCTCGTGGCTTTTCATCTTCTAGGGGCAATGCAGACCATAGTAGTTACCGGTGGATGCAAATGATTTATGGAAATGTTCCACTTGTAAAAACAAAACCATGAAGAACTTTGACCCCTTTATGTAGGAACGCGTGACATTTAGAAGTAGGCTATTCTCTGTTGTAAAGAAATTTTAATCTAAAAATGATATCCGTTTGATAAGATTCAAGGAAAAAAGAGGGAGTATTAAATGTTCGTTGGGGACAATATATGGATTTTTGCTATAGGGAAGGATATTTAATACCTAGTTAGTAAGGATGTTTCTAATTAAGAAAAATAATGTATAATGATTGAAAATTTTCTAAGTGACTTCTTTATTTATAAAGAGTCTATGTTTAATAAGAGTTCAAAAGATCGTGTTTATTTCTGCTTATTTTGGTGAACAGTATTTTTCCATGTTCTCAGTTTAAATTTCTTAGCCCTATTGGGAACATGACAATAGTAAGAGAGCAAGGGAACTACTTGATTGAGGGGAGAAAAATATCAAAACCTGAAGGATAAAGTAGCATGCCCCTCACCCTACCAAATGGGCGCCCCAAAGGTGATTTTGGTCCCATCATTAGCAAGAGTCTCCATCCAGAGCCCATATAACCCAACGGAAACTCTAACCTGGCTAAACAGCACACTATTCCTATCCATTCATTTATGTAGCAAGCATTTGTTTGGGTATCCACCATGCAGAGGGCCAGGTGCCGGGGCAGATATATCCAATCACATGGCAAGACTCCTTAGGCTGCCACTCAGAATGAGTTCAAATTCTGATACTTGCAGAAAACTTGCATAAACTCCCTATTAACTTGGTGTGATTCCCCTTCTTCAAATACGTGAAGCGTGTGGTCTAGCCCACGCATTTGTTCCTATTTTGTGTACTACATGGCTGTTATTTCTTTTCTTCGTGTGAAGACTGTTTTCGATTTGCAGATACTTTAAATACATGATTCCATTCAGTCCTCTTTGCAACCCAAGGATACTTGCTATTTAATAGATGAGGAAACTGAGGCTCAGAGATGTTCAGTTTCAGAGGCACAGTTTCAAGATAGGTTTTGTGTCCACAATAATTTCCCTGACCACTAACTTCCACCATCCTTTATACAATAATCGGTTTCCACAAATTGATTGTAAGCTGTTTGAAGTCAGGGATTAATTTTGTCTCAGCAACAATCTTAAGGCATACCCAAGGATAAGGTAAGGTTGGTAACTCTGGCTTTTAAAGATTATGGAATGATTATGCCTTTGTTCATATGCTTATGTAGGTCTTTATAATACCCTAATATGATGTAAATATTACCCTATATTTATGTTTGATTCTTATATTGCTGGTATAGCAATTTGTGTGTGTATGTGTATCTATGACAAAATACCCTCCCCCTCTTTTTATATTGTTTGTTTGCCTCTTGAAAACACTAGGTTATGTAATATAAATTTGTCATGTAAATTCTTCTAGGTCTGGGTTGGTTGCTTGTACCCTCATGGCATAATTTATTTTAGTCACCTAAGCCCGAAACTAGTAATGTGACTTAGACATTTGAGTACGTTCTTCTTTTTGTTTTCAAGAATAATTTATGAGGTGCTGTATATACCCTACTGAATCACATCAAAGCAAACAAAATGTCTGACTACCCCACTGATTAGAGGAATCAAGTGTTGTCAGCCTGATCCATACCTTACAAAATTCTCCTCCAACCTTCCACCTAATCATTTTTGCAGCCTCTGATGATCGTGTAGATACATTATTTTATTATGGATTGCAACATTTTGATTTTCTAATTTGATTTTATTCCTGCATTTATAAGCTATTTTCTTACAAAACTTTCCTTTGCAAACTACAGGATTGCCCTGAAATAGATTCCTTGTAAGAAAGGCAGGGAATATGCTTGATTCTTAACCTTTATCAACCATTTTTCATAAATATTGAATGGGTTCTAGCAAACACAAAAGGAAACTCTGCTCCCTTTAAAATATCATCAAAGAGTTTTGTATATGTGATGTATTTCAATCCATCACAGTCCTTATTCTTTTTACTGTTTGAATTGCTCCATCCTTGACCAAAAGGAACTGCTTCAATGGACATTTTTTGTGTTTCTATAACAAAAAACCCATGAACCTTAATAGCTTTGCTGTGATCACTCACAAGATATCCCGGGCTCATCTTGTACATTTCCAACTCAGGACCTGGAATCCATTATTTCTTCTAGGAACCTTTGTTCCTTTTAATGGGAAATTCATTTCCCATTAATCTGGTTACTAGGGTGTTATTTTTGCTACTGATGCTAAGCTTTTCAGTTGTCAAGAAATGAAACACTTTTCTTTTAGAAATATATTTTAAAAGAGAAAAATTCTCAGTTTTTACAAATATTTCCAATTCAAATTAATGTTGACAGATTCCATATTTAAGGATTGCTTCTTTTCTTTTGAGGTTTCATTACGTGAAATACTCACAAATTTCCAGAGTCAAACCTACCAAACAAGTTGCATTGAGAGATACAGCTTTGATTTCTGTCCCTTCCTTCTGCTTTCTACTTCTCTTTTTAGGAAACCATTTTTATTAGTTTTGGGTTTATCTTTCCATTGCTGCTTTTTGACTATATAAGACACATATGTGCTCCTATTTCTATTTTACTTACCAAAAAAATTGCATACTATTCACACTTTTATCGCTATAGTACACAGTCTCTAAACCGGGACCCAAAGATCCCCATCTCTTGGTATGATGGCCCATGTAATCCTCCTACTGAGTCTGGCTTGGATTTTTTGACTAACTTCTAGTGAATGGAATGGCAGACGTGATGGAGTGTCCTTCCTAGATTAGGTTATAAAAGACTGTGGCTTCTCTCTTGGGTGATCTTTGTTGGATTGCTCGCTCTGGGGGAAGCCAGCTGCCACAATATGAAGCTATCCTGTGGACAGACCCATGTATATCAGCCTGGAGGTAGATCTTCTGAGGCTTTCCAACAGCTGTGAGTACCCTCACACATGGATTCTCCTCAGTGAAGCCTTTAAAGACTCCACCCTGGCTGACACTTTGAGAGAGAGACCCAGATTCAGAACCAGCCACCTAAGTTGCTACTAGTTGTTTCTAAGTAACAGAAGCTATAACACATGCTTGTTTTCATCTGCTAATTTTGGGGATGACTTGTTATTGTTATGCATAAATGGATAACTAAAGCAGATTTTAGTATGTGGAAGTAGGGTACTGCCTCAAACAAAAACTGTAAAATTTGGGAATGGCTTTGGAATCCATCAGTGGTCTTGAGAAGAGTATTGGTGAAAGCGTAAAGTAACTTGCACACACTGTTTGCCAAATTTTGAAGACTGAGGACACTGTGAGTGAGATCTTACAAAAACTGAGAAAAATATTATTGGAGGAAGGAGCATTCTGGTTATGTATGTAGTGGACGAAACTTAGCAATACAGATTCTTGCAACTATGTAGAAACTAGAAAATGTACCTAATAAACTGTGTCATCAAGATAAGAATATTTCCAGGCAAAGTGCTGGTGGGGCAGCCTCTTTCTTCTTGCTATTTAGTAAAATGAGAAAGGAGAGAGATAAATTGAGGGAAGGACCATTAAAAAAAAAGAAGCCAAGAACTGATGTTTTTTAATATTCTCAGCCTTTCCAAGCCACAACAGTGCCAAAATTAAGAAATGGCTTCTGAACAAAGTTCTAACCTTGGGCACTGCTCTGAAAATTTGGTCTACAGATACAGCCAAGGAAGTGACTGAAAAATATGTATTTTTTTTTAAGATTTCAGAAAATTAATGATTTTAGTCACATCCTTGGCTGTATCTTTAGACCAAATTTTTATGGCTGTGCTCTGGATGTGCTCTAATACAATAAAGAGATTCACAAGAAACCCACAAAGCTCTTAAAAGAGTTATATATGCAGGAACATTAACAGACAAAGATCACCCAGAATGAGAGACACTTGGACTCCCAATATTCTGCTAGCAGGAAGCAGTTGGAGAGAAAAGCTCAGCAGAAAAACAATCAAACAAACAAAAAACTACCTTTCATGAAAAAGTAAATATGACTGATGACTCAGAGGGAGGAATTAAGAGCCTAGAAGAAGCCCCACACAGACACCAGCACCTGTTTTATATGACAAGATTTGGTGCTTTGAGCTCATGGTCTAAAGAGAGGAGAATCTGAGGGTTCTTGGGAGGGGTAAGCATATTTTGTATGAGAGGAACATGAATCATTGGAATCCAAAGGGCATACTGTAGCAGTCAGCTTCGAAAATGGGTCACAAAGATCCCCACCTCCTTGTAATGTTCTCTCCTTGAGTGTGGGCTGGATTTGTTGGATGAATTCTAGCACACACTGTATGGTAGAAGTGATGAGATGTCACCTTCCAGATTAGGTTATCAAAACAACATGGATGTCTCCTCTTGTTCTCCCAGGGATCTCTCCTCGCTCTTTCATAGGCAAAATGAACATACCCCTTCCTCAATGGTGCCATCTAAAAGTATTATCCAATCCATGTAAAAGCTCAAAATACTACAAATATAAAATACACGGCAGTCTTGTTCTTTCGCTAACTTTTAATGAATCAGGTTTTCCCTTATTTTAAGGATAAGTTTTGTTTATCAGGGGAGAGGCTGAGTTAGGATATCCCTGGCCTTCTTCACTTGTACCATAAGGCAGTCAAAAGATGTAGCTTCGGGCTTCCCTGGTGGCACAGTGGTTGAGAATCTGCCTGCCAATGCAGGGGACACAGGTTCGAGCCCTGGTCTGGGAAGATCCCACATGCCGCGGAGCAACTAGGCCCGTGAGCCACAACTACTGAGCCTGCGCGTCTGGAGCCTGTGCTCCCGCAACAAGAGAGGCGGCGATAGTGAGAGGCCTGCGCACCGCGATGAAGAGTGGCCCCCGCTTGCCGCAACTAGAGAAAGCCCTCGCACAGAAACGAAGACCCAACACAGCCAAAAAGAAAGAAAGAAGCTTTCATTTAAAAAAAAAAAAAAAAAATGTAGATTCTCAATGTATCCACCTTAAGACATTCTGTGATTTACCTACTAAATTGGTTCTGGCACCAAATCGATGTGAAGTCAGGTTGGGGGAGGGGAGGTCCTCACACCAGCTCACAATACTCAGGACACCAGCTGGGAGTCCTACAATTCAACTCAGTTCTGACACTATCTACCCAGAGATACCATCAATATTCCACAGGTTAAGGAATCTGATTTCTACAAGACTGCCCCCCAACCATCTTCAGGTGTGAGATGGGTGGTTACCTGTACTTCTGACCAACTGGCTTATGCATCAGAGTCTTCCAAGGCCCCCTCCTCCAGTTTGATTGGATTCATCTGCTAGAGTGGCTCACAGAACTCAGAGAAGCATTTTACTTACTAGATTACTGGTTTATTATAAAAGGATGTAACTCAGGAACAGCCAGACAAAAGAGATGCATAGGACAAGACATGGGGACATCTCTGCAAGATCACACTACTCTCCCAGCACCTCCACATGTTCACCAACCTAGAAGCTCTCCAAATCCCATCATTTGGGGTTTTTATGGAGGCTTCATTACATAGACACGATTGATTAAATCATTGACCACTGGCAACTGACTTAACCTCCAGCCCCTTTCCTCTCCCTGGGAGGTCAAGTGGTGGGTCTGAAAATTCCAAACCTCCAATCACAGGGTTGGTTCTCCTGGCAACCAGCCCCCACCCTTAGATAACCTAGGGGCATTTCAAAGTCACCTCATTAACATGACAAAAGAAACTATGACCTTTCTCGCTACTTAGGAAATTCCAAGGGTTTTAGAATCTCTGCACTAGAACCAGGTAGAAGACCAAATATACATTTCTTGTTCTAAGTCAACAATATCACTCCTACTCAGGTCTCCTCCTTTCCTAATATTTGAACCTTCTTTCTTTCCATACTGTTAGAATTCCTCTCCTGGTTCACTTTTATTCTATTCCCAATAGTTTTTTTTTTAAGGCTTTTGTCTTTCAAAGAGTACCAAGGCCCAAGTCACTTACTTCACTTATACCGTTACCTACATCCTCATATACTCCATGAACTTTGGAACATCTGAACCTCCAACGTTTTATCTATTGTTTCTTCAGTTGTTCTCAGATTGGTCTGCCTCACCCTCTACTCTGAGTGGGGACCCTTGAAAGTGTGCTGTTTGGGTGCATTTTGGGGTTTTTTATTCTTAGATCCAAGATCCTTCTTTTCCTCTTGTTTCTCTTACACAACCACTCTTGTGTTGAGACTCTTGTTCCTGTAGGTGACGGGATGTACCCTCTCATTGCAGATTCTGTTGTCCATCTTGTCACCTAGTTAAGGAAACTGTGTATAGTTTTTTTTGCCTTTCTATCCCAGTTGCCATCTTTCTTTATGTGAGAGGATTGGTATATTCAAATTATGTTCCTTGCCCACACCAATACCATGGTACAGACATCTACCTCTACCTTTACAAAGCATTTATAATTGAAGATTTTTATATTCAAATTTTAATCTATTTAGGTTTATTGGAGGGAGTGCAGATATGACTATATTTCTTCTAATGTTTAATCGTGCTTATTGAATTTGAATTGCCCCAATATTATATACTATAAAGGAATATACATCCCCTTGTTTTTGTACCTCCTATTCAACAGAACAGAATAGTCTATATGTTATTTTACAACCATGAAATTTTATTCATTGTGCCCTTATAATGTGCATTAACATCTGGCAGTGCAAGTCCACTCTTCACCCCAATGCGTTATTTTTTTCTTTATCAAAATTTGTGATACTGAAGTGTTATTCTCCTACAAATTTTGCCACCAAATTTCTCACTGGACTTGCTTGGAATTTTGTAAATTTTTTCAGTGAAATTCGAGGGACTGTATATATTTAAAATATTGAATTTTCCCACTTAGAAACATGACTTTGCTTTTTCCTTCCACAAGTCATGCGCCTTGATAAAATTTTGCAGTTTTCTTTTGTAAGTATTATATTTATGCATTTCAAGTTCATACTTTGGTGCTTTTTTTTTTTTGGCTGTCATAAATATTATTTCCTTTATTAAACTGTATAACTGATCATTATATTAGATTATTAGAAATCCTCTTATAGACGTATCACTGAAATCTCTTATTATTTATAATTCATTTAAATTTATTCTCTTGCATTTCTTATTCAAATAAAAATAATTTTATGTCCTGTTCAATATTTTTACTATAATATTTTTCTTATTGTGTTGCAATGGATATAACTTCTGGAACAATGTTAAAAGATAGAAGATAAAGCAGTCACAAAAATATTTTTGATTAAATGAGAATTTGGGGAGGGATTGTAATTCAGATGTTGAATGTTGACTGAGATAAAAGTAGTACTTCTCAATTCTTACGTTATGAAGTGTTCCTTACTCAAAAAAATTTATTATATTTTACTAAATATGTCTTCATATCTATCAAGATCATAAAATATAACTTGTATCTCAAGTATGATAAGCTAAGTATATTAATATATTTATGAGTATTGACCCAAGTTTGAATTTCTAAAATACAGCTTATTTGATCATATTTAATCATTTATTTCATAAAGTTCTCAATTTGATGGGGTAGTAACTTACCATTGATTAGTGTGATTAGTCTGTACTTTTGTGTAGGTATCCTGTGTGTCTTAAAAAAAAGAAAAAGATATAGAAAGTTTTATTCCTCTTTGTGTGCTCAGAAACATTTTAAATATAAAAATTATCTGCTCTATGGAAGTTTGACAGCATCTTTGGTCTCACATATTTGAAAAGTTAATTATTTTATCATTTTAAATGGTTTCTGATTTTAATGGTCTCTCCAGATATGCTAAATCTTTATCTGACAATTTTAGTGATTTATATAATACATCACAAATATATTCATGATTTTAAATTAATATTTTGTGTTATGTGTACAGTTAAAAAATCTCTTTGATATTTGTGTTTCTAGTCCCTTTCTTGTTTCTAATATTTTGAGTTCCTTTCTTTTGATTATGTTTACTAGATGTAGGTCTATTTTTTTTCTGATTAATTACCTGTTATTTTTAGTAATAAGTTGCATTTTTTTGCATATCTTTAGCATATAGCTGAAAAAGTAGGCCAAAAGATTTTATAAATTCAAATACTGGTTTCCAGCTTATATCTTTATGTAGTCCCAGTCTCTATTCCTAGAGCCAACCATATTTTCAAAGTCTTATGTTTAGTTATTTGAGGGTTACTCCAAATTAAGTGATAAGCTTATACTTCTGTTTCTTCATTTCTCAACTTTAGAATTTATCTGGTGTCGATTTTTTTCAAGGACAAATGAGTATCTGGCTCAGTTACACCACACGCCTAACACCTCTCCAAATGTGAATACTTCTTTCACTCTTTTTATTTCACTATTGCCTCACTATGTGTTATGGGCTGAATTGTCAGCCCCCCTAACCCCCGCACCGGCCAAATTCATATACTGAAGTCCTAACCCACCAGTGCCTCAGAATGTGATTGTATTTGGAGATAAAATCTTAAAAGAAATACTTAAATTAAAATGATGTCATTAGGGTGGGTCCTAATCCAATAATAGCTGGTGTCCTTGTAAGAAGAGGTAATTTGGACAGAGATGAGTAGAGGGACGGTGATGCGAGGGTGATGCAGAGATACGAGGAGAGGACAGCAATTTACAACCCACGGAGAGAGGTCTCAGAAGGAACCAAGCCTGCCAACACCTGAATCTCGGATCTCTAGCATCCAGAATTGTGAGAAAATAAATTTCTGTTGTTTAAACCACCCAGTCTGTGGTACTTTGTTATTGCATCCTTAACACACTAATACACTGTTACTTTAGGTGTTTATAACTTTTATTGCAGTGGTCTTTACATATTTCTTTAAATTTATTTTTTGATATTTGACTTTTTTAAAGCCAGTGTAAGTGGTATTTTTTGAAATTTAATTTTCAATTTATTTTGTTTTTAGGATATAAAAATATAATTGTTTTTTTAAAATATTGACCTTGCTAGATTTACTTTTTAGACATAGTGGTATATTTGGAAATTATTTGGAGCTTCTACACGTACAATCATGCCATCTCTAAGTAAAAATAGTTTTACTTCTTCCTTTCTATTCTTGTACCCTTCTTCCTTCCCCTCCTCCTCCTCCAATTCTTATTCTTTCTCTGGTTAAACCCTGTTCAATAATGTTTAATAGAATTGATAATATTGAACATCCTTGACTGGTTGTTAATTTCAGGGAAATCTTTTAATATTACAATATTAACTATGATGTTAACGTCATAAATAGTCTTTGTTAAGGAGACCCTTCCATTGCTGGTTTTCTGTTTGACTTTATCATGTAGAGATGTTGAATTTTATCAAATGGCAAATGTTTTTAGGAAGAGACAGTGTTTGAAACACTTGCAAATCTCCAGTTGGTTACACAGGCCCCATGTAGTTACAACAATTCCTCTTGGTTCTCAATTCCACAACCCTGGTCCATTGCTGGAAGCAAAGAAAAAAATCTTAGTTTCTAAGTGGACCTCTGTAGCCAAATGCCGCTAGGGGAGGAATGGCTTTCACTTACTCTATTGCTTTAAACACTTGCCCATTGTGTTTTCAAAGATCTGGCAACAATGACATTTTGAGGGAGTTGCACACTAGTTTTTAGATGTTTTTGGCTTTACCCTTTAAATCACACTGCATAACTTATTTTTTCCATTTCTTCATTTTTTGGCTCTCTCCTCTGAGACATTCCTTGCACTTGATCTTTCAGACCGTAAACTCATTATCATCAGTAATTTTTGCCCTAAGTCACTTTCTAGATCTTTTATTGGGAAACATGTTTATATCTCTTGAAATTATTTTGCATGAGTTCAGAAAGTTGTCACTTGGATGTTCTCATGTGTTCTTTGCATTATTTTATTTGTATCCATTTCTCTTCTCCTACAATTGTGCTTCATGTGCTTTGTTTTGATTGCTTTGCCTGATCTCATCGACTTCTGGACCCTTCCACTCTTTCTGAATGACTCCTGTCTAGATGTTGGAGATTGATAACTGGAAAGACTCTTGCTTTGATAGAAAGCAAAGTGTTCTCTTACGTGTGGGCTAGATAGGTAGAGTTAGGCTAAAACTGCAAAATATTTCAAAAACATGTTGGTATATATTATAATAACTAAGGGAGATAAACTGAAGCACTACCTTTTGATTTTCTTCTACTTCAGATACAGTTTATCTAACTTTTACTTTTTCCAGTTTCTACCCTCTCCACCTAAATTGGGCTTAAAACGTAAATTGGGATTAATTGGTTATTTGCAACATATTTCTTCTTTTTCAATGATATATTTAATATTTCATCAAATTTATGATCTGATTTATTATTTAAATATAAAGTAATTTCATTCTTTTCAAATCATATAGGAAAATATTTGTAAATCTCATTTCTAGTTCCCATTAAAACAAGTAAATAGTTTCAAGGTATTAAACGATGACTATTAAGCTTAATTTGGAATTTTAAAATCTCTGTTAATTAATTGGCATACTTATTAATATATAATGCTGATGCACATACTTACAAGACATGTAATTCAAGAAAAATAAAATTATTGAGTCAGCTGGAGTTGCAGAGCTATCTTCTTAGTTTTTAGCTAGAGATGTTCAATTTCATAAAACCAGTAGCTTGTTTTCAACACTCTAGGAACTTTTATTTTAATCCAAAGATTTTTCCTTAATGGAATGATATATTAAAGTAGAGCAGATAAAAAGGAACCAAAATCTGGAAAAGTTATTTTTCAGTTAGGAAGTAGAATGCACACTGTTGACAAAATTAATCAATAGTCAATCTAAGGAAGAAATGGAAAATTTTATTTGATCCAAACTGAGGATTATAACCTGAGAGACAGTCTCTCAGAGATCTCTGAGAACTGTTCCAAAGAGGTAAGGAGGGAGGCCAGTATATTTTTGATTTTGACGAAGGGGTACTGTGCAATCAAGCACACATCCTGGTAGAAGCTTACTGCTATTCGTGAGGAACAGATAGTTAATGGTTTTAGTGCTTTTCTAAGTAGAAGATGCAAGAAACTGGGTTCATAAAATTTTCTCCTAAAAATATATAACTATCTGAGGGCCAGTTCTGCCAGTTTTCCTAGAGCGCAAACTGCTTCATCCTGATCTTTACCCTGAATTCTTTTCATGGCATACTATCAGTCAGCAACTGCAGTAGCTAATGACTTGATTCTTGTAGAACCAGATGGTGGGCAAAACACTCTTTATGCTACAATCCCTTCTCTTTGGTCTTAATTTCGACCAAAGTTTGAGAGGCGTTTTGTGACCAGTTTGTCTCATGGCACTAGGAATGCTTATTCCCAGTTCAGGTGAGGATTTTGCTGATAGGCCACTCAATGTACTATTACTGTATTAGGCTCTGTTAACAGTAACCAAAGTCTCTGGACCACCTGTCTTACTAGTCCGTTATGATCCAGGAAATGGTTCTCTCATGTTGCTTCTTCCCAAATCTAGAGTTACACTATGACAATTATTGATCTTATAGAACTATATATTTGATCAGTTGTTTCAAGTTGTCTTATTATCATTATTTTTATAGGAGTTTCAGTCACACATTTGGTAATGCAAGACACAATAATCTTGTAAAATATGCAGAATATAAGTAATATAGCTAGTAACATTAATAAGGTCAAAAGTATTTAAGAACTTCCATTAGGTGTGGACCAATATCTCCCCAGGTCATCTGACCAGTCATTTCTGCACCATTTAAGGGAAATGATACATTGGCATTGTACATAAAGCTCACTAAATATGCCCACACATACAAGGCGAGTGGTGGGTTATTGTTACCCCTTACAGGATTGAGAAAGGAATGGTATCTTCTAAGGAGTTACATGGCTGGTGTCAAAAGAAGAAAAATTGATCTTTATGGTTGAACAGGTTTTCTGCCATTGGGGAGGTCCAGTTAATGCATAACACAGATGCACAATGCACACTGGAGGGGAGGGAGGAGGCCCAAATGGGAAGAGAAAAACTTTATGTTTAAATTTTCCTTGTCTTGCCTTAAAATATGAATTTTATTTCATCAACACGATCCCTTAGAAGAGAAAACATGAACAGGAATAATAGGTGGGGAAGCTCCTGTGTTGGAGTTCCACAACCCCTGAGGCTGACTGCCCATTAGGACTTGGGAGATGCTTGCAAATCTGTCTTGTCCATGATAAACATTTAACACTCTTGTTCTGCCTCTAATAGCTTGTTAAAAAAATCTTTGATGCTAACTCTTACATATGATGTTCAGCTTCTCTGTTTTTCATAAACATCATTAATCTTTGCCACCCACATTTCATCTCTGAAACCTTATTTGTTGAAGAAATAGCAAGAGCATCAGAGCAAGACAAATTATAACTTCCATAAGCCTCAGTTTTTTCCCAATTAACCAAGGTGAATATCAATGATTTAGAGATGTCTATTAACATTAGGTAATATGACATCCCTGACACAGTGCCCATCACACAGTTTATATAAAATCAATATCAACTGTCTTCCTCTGTCTTGAATTATTGTTCTGGTATAAGGGTTTTAAGGGTTTAGCCTCTCCATATGCCTAGGAACATTATATCTTGAATCACAGATAATCAATGTCATCTGCATGTATCACAGCTATCCTAATTATTTTTCAACTCAGAGAAACAGATGAACTTTTTAAAAGTAGCTTATTTAGTTCAATCTTATGACCAGTCCAAATATATAAACATACATGATGGAATAGGCAAGGTGTATAACTACTAATTAGAGTCAAAATGGTTTTTCTAGTTGATTCACAGATATCGTATACTCAGGTATTTTAATGTTGTATATGCATTATTTACCAACATTAATATAATAAATAAAACATTTAATATCTTAGTTCATTGTAGAGCTATGTTATGCTTAAAATGACAATAAATCCAAAAGAGAGGCAATTTGTAACTGAATACAGACCATAGGATTTGAAGTCACATGCTATCATTTAGGGTCTTATTTCTGCAACCTATAAGCTTTGTGAACTGGGAAAGTTTGGAGAATCATTTACCTTTAATGATCTTAAGTCTCTTTGGTAAAATTAAAGTGAGTATCCAATACAAACAAAATGTTCCAAATAATTGGTATGCTGATCAAATGACAGATGAATGAAAGCAATATAACCTTAAAGCACATTATAAATATAAATTGCATTACCCATAACTCCAGTTACTACAAATCATTTGAAAAATATTTAGAGGATAGAGGAAAAAGAACATTTACTTCACCGAAGGCTGCATTTAACTCTCTAAAGCAGACTTAGATAAATATCACAGATATTTTCTTGTTCATGGTGGAGAAAAAATTCAACATATCCAATATGGAATAGAGATAGCCATTTAAATAAATAGAAGTAGTTACTGAATTAAAGTATGCAAAAGCGACTCGTAGAGGGTATTTACAACACATTTTTAAAATAAAGAGAATATTGATGCTAAATAAATGACCTATTGTATAAAAATAGAGCTGGATAAATTAAGAAAAGAATGTAAATAAAAGATGGAAGCTTAAAACCTTCCTCTGAAAGAACAAAAGTCAGAATCATCAAAAAAGAAACTCCAATCAGTGACAAGAAATTTATTCTTGAGGAGCATTTAAAAGGAGAATAGGAAAAAGACAATGGGAGGATTTTTTTGTTCCTCTGAGGATATCCCAACATATACTAAGGCTTGAATAACAGCCTCTCTGGCTTAGTGAGTCATAGGAGATTTTATAGACCACGGGGACCAGACAAGGCTCTGGGTCAGTCATGACTCAGAGAGGAAATTTCTCACCAAGGTTCACAAACCCCAATGATTCATCAGTGTCTTCTTTCTTCAGTCCCTTATTACCATGGCAATTCATACAGCTCAAGAGAGTCAGAAAAGGTGTAAGAGCTTATCTCACTCCTATTCCCTGAATTTTAAATATCCATTGGAGCAAGTTTCTATCAGAACACAGGTAAATATCAGGTGTATAATATGTCATTTAATTTAGGCAACAGCAAGGAAAACAGGATAACTGGGAAGTATCTGTGGAACTATCTGACCGTTTAAAAATATTCTGCATTTATGCCATAATAGCAGATCCATGGCAGATAATTAGGAAAAGAACAAATTCAAAGCTTTCTGCTTTCTTGAGTTCACTTCAGTGCTGTTTGAATATTAGATCTTAAGATTAATTTTAGGTCTTTATCATCAGTTCTCTGAAAATGATAGGAGGTTAAAAATAGTCTATACAGCAAAGACAGAAGATAAAAGGCAAGGAATCACAAGAAAGGGAATTGTTTTTACAAGATAAAAGAATTAATGCAGAAAATGATGGCTTGGAAAGTGAAAATTTGGAATGTTTCACTAACTATACGTCATATAAACATATGACATATAGTTCATATCTTATAAACCCACAATATATCTAGGAGACATTTATGATTCAAATGTGATTATATTCTAGGTAATGTTAAATGTCTCAATTTCAAAAAAGCAAAAATGTATAATAACATTATAGGACATGAAACTATCAAATTTCAATGAACCTGCAAAAAACAGACAAAAATAAATAACATTTTACAATAAGTAGTAACAAAACTATATAGTAATTGTAAAGCACTAAAATCCCAAGTACAATTTTTTTTGACAACTATTCTATTTGAAGAGTATTTTGGTCAAAGAAGTAATTAAAGTTCAATAGATTATTTAAAATATGTAATGAAGGGACACTATATGAAAATATTATGGACCATATATTCAAAGCTTTACTAAGATATAAATCCATGGTTGTAAATTATATCATTGTTAAAAAATAAAAGGTAATAAATTGAATGGAAATATTGAATGTTCTTTGTAAGTTAGGAACTCTTCTAAGCAGTCCTTCATTTAATCCTTCATTTAATCCTTACAGATGCCCTGCAAGGTATTATCACCATCCTATTGATGTAAAAACTCAAGTTCAGAGGGGTTAAGTAACCTGCTCCAAATACAGTTTCTATGTATTTTAGCTGTCTGGATTAGGAGCTTGCAATTTTTATGGCTGTAATTTTCTTTCTCAAGAATACAAATAAAGAAACTAATTGTTTAACTAAAATACATTTTAAATTAAGAAAATAGAAGAATTATTATACCAAATATAAGAACTTGTAAACAAAAAAATAACTAAGTAGTAAAATTGATGAGCCCGGGAGTTTATTTTCCAAAAACACTGATCTAATCATCAAAAGAAGATAAATTATAAATAAAACTAGAAATGAAAGAACAAAATACATAATGATTTTTAAATGAAAAGAAAATATTATGACACAGAAAGTTATGCTGAACAATTTAATGAATGGAAACATGTCCTTAAAGATACATGATCAAAACTGTTTTTAAGTTCATTCCTTCACAATTCAACAAATTAATTAAGCTGTTAATTGACACAGCAATTATACCCTGGTGACTGTCCTAAGCACCAAGACTACAGCTATGAATAAGACAGACATGACCACAGTGAGATATCACCTCATGCCTTTTAGAATGGCTGCTATCAAAAGGACAAGAAATAACAAGTGTTGGCGAAAATGTGGAGAAAAGGGATCCCTTGTGCACTGTTGATAGGAATGTAAATTGGTGCAGCCACCATGGAGAACAATGTGGAGGTTCCTCAAAAAATTAAACATAGAACTACTATACAATCCAGCAATTCCGCTTCTGGGTATTTAGCTGAAGAAAATGAAAACACTAACTGGAAAAGATATAGGCAGCCCCATGTTCATGCAGCATTATTTACAACAGCCAAGATATGGAAACAACCTAAATGTCCATTAATAGATGAATGAGTAAAGAAATTGTGAGATATATATACATATATTAATATTATTCAGCCATTAAAAAGAGTGAAATCTAGCCATTTGCGGTAACGCAGATGGACCTCCCGGGTACTATGCTAAGTGAAATAAGTCAGACAGATAAAGACAAATCCAGTATGATTTCATTTATATGTGGACTCTTAAAAAGAAAAACAAGCACTAAACTCATAGACACAGAGAACAGGTTGGTGGTTGCCAGGGGTGGAGGGGTGGAGGCTGGAAGAAATGGATGAAATCTTTTTTGTTTTGGTTTAAATAATTTAAATATAAAATTAAATTTAAAAAAGACAAACATGGTTCAAGCCCCTCGTTTTTTCCGTAAGATGTTATGGAAAAACCCAAACGAACTTTTTGGCCAACCCAATATAATATCAAGGAATAAACCAACCATCACAGATGAAATTGAAAAAATTAAAAGTTACATTCCAGTAAGTTTTTGATGAAAACAATAAATACTTAAGACCTGATAATTTCTTGGTACATTAAAGAACAGATTATTCACATATTACATAGTGTGCTAGAGAAAATAAATATAAAAACATTAATTTTATATAGCCACCATAACATTTATCCAATCTGGAAAAAAATAGTAAGAAAAATAATTAAAGGGAAACTCACGATGAGACTGGATATCCTGTCTCCAACCTGCCCCTATTAGCTCTAGTGTTTTTACTGACCTTCCAACACGGGTCCTTCTGGCTGGTGTGGCTTGTGCCAAAAGGAGACCAAGTTTGGTTCAGAAGCAAAGGAAAGCTTTATTCTTAGATTAAAGAATGGGAGCGGCGCGAGCTCAAGCTCTAGAGCACACGCTCTCCCGACAGGCGGTGGGTGGGGCTGCTTTGCAGGAATCTCGTCGGCGAGGCAGAGTTCTCGCGAGGCTGTGCGCTTCGGATCAAAGTGCCCGGCACAGTGTCTCGGCCCGCGGCCCGCCGTCGCAGTCATCTTGAACTGAGGTGTCGTGCGCAGCGCTTCGGCACGCAGCCCGGGAGCTGAGATGTCCGCAGCCATTTCGCACCAGGAAATCTGGTCTGAAAGGGTGGGTGTGAGGCCTCTGCACGCGCCACCCTCTGCGCAAGCGAAGCCAGACTAAGCACGAAGGAAAAAAAGGTGAGACTTTATCATCCAGATTCTATTTTTATTTCCTGGGAATTGTTAATGGGCTTTACTGGTGACAGTGTAAGCCCATTGGGGAAATTCCTCATTGTGGAGAGCTTTAATAAAATTGGTATTCCCAGGGGATACCTCCCACTGACCTCTCAAGGAAAGTCAAGGTTCCCAGACCCATGTGCCAGGGTCCTGGATCATCAAAGGGACAAGCACATGCTACGTCTGGGCCAAAAGACATTCCCTCTGGGGACTTTGCGTCTTGAGGGAGTGTCCCGAATGGGAAGGCACTTTGGCCTCAGAACAAGCTCAGTCCTCTCGTGGGCCACTGGCTGTGACTTGCTGTCTCACCATCAGAGCTCCTTCGGTTTCTGTCCTAAAAGTCTGATTTCAGCCATCTGACCATTCTGTGTGTCCCCAATATCCGCCTGACAAGGTCCCCGTAGCTTAAGTTATCTAGAGTTGGCTTTTGTTACTTGCACATAATAATACCAACTAGCAAAATATGAACATAAAATTTCTAATTAAAATTCTAACAATTAAATTAAAATGAAGTTACAAAATTAAGATATTAAACACTTTTTTTAATCTAAAAAATTTAAGAATGGGTTATTAGGAAATTCTTCTCAGTGAACATAGAATACATGCATAGACATTTCATTAGAATGTGAAAATCTATTTGGTAAAATTCAATATCTATACATTTAATAAAATCCCTTCCTAACTGGAGGGTTCATTCATTTTCACAACAAAGAAAGTCTTTTCTTGTTTGGTAAATTCTTTTCAATTTTAACCAGTTTTTTTTTTCATAATAAAAGCAATCGTACTTATTGTAGAAAATCCAGAAAACAAACAGGAAATTATCAGAAGATTAATTTACATAAACCTTTTTAAGCAATTGGAAAATATGTGTGGTGCTGTCAGCTTAGATATGCATTAAACGCACTTAGGTCACAAAAATGTCAATCATGCAGGACCCCAGGATCCTAAATCCAGCCGGGCCCAGAGCTCCTGATTGTAGGGTGGGCTTGTTGCGCTCAGGACTGCTCTTTTAACTTCAGCTGCATTCCAAATACTGCATGATAGCCATCTGATTGATAGAATGAATCTCTTAATTGATATCTCATTTCCCGTAGTGTCCCTACTAACCTTTTTTTATGTACTCCCTTAGTCTTGCTGGCGCACCCCACCTCCCATGTTCAGTTTTTTTTCCTTCAGTCATTCACTGATTCATTCAACAAATATTTGTGGAGCACTTATCATGGGACAGCCTATTCTAGACACTTCGGGAAACAGTGGTGAACAAGACAGACAAGAATTTTTGCCCTCATGGAACTGGTATTTTAGTGAAAAAAATGGAAAACAAAATAATTAATGTATGTAGCGTTTTAGATTGTGAAAACCCTAAGTTTAGCTCTAAGCAGAAGGAGGCAAACCATTCGACACGTTTCTTCCAATATCTTTATAGGGGTTGCTCGATGGTTGTTGCTGGAGACACAAAGTCGGTACTGCATTTATGCTACAGATGAGAAATTAGACTCACAGGGGTTAGACAGCTGCTACAGGACACCTGACTTGTGCGGCATTCACCAGGCATCTAAGAGCTGAGCCAAGGGTATATCATATTTGCATTATACCAAACTGAGCATTTCCTCACATAGGGTAAATTTGAACTGTCTATGGGAACGGGTTCTTTTTTTTTTTTTTTAAACATCTTTATTGGAGTATAACTGCTTTACAATGTTGTATTAGTTTCTGCTGTATAACAAAGTGAATCAGCTATACATATACATATATCCCCATATCTCCTCCCTCTTGCGTCTCCCTCCCACCTTCCCTATCCCACCCCTCTAGGTGGTCACCAACCAATGAGCTGATCTCCCTGTGCTATGTGGCTGCTTCGCACTAGCTATCTATTTTACATTTGGTAGTGTATATATGTCCGTGCCACTCTCTCACTTCGTTCCAGCTTACCCTTCCCCCTCCCCATGTCCTCAAGTCCATTCTCTACGTCTGTGTCTTTATTCCTGTCCTGACCCTGGGTTCTTCAGAACCATTTTTATTTTATTTTTTTTAGATTCCATATATATGTGTTAACATACGGTATTTGCTTTTCTCTTTCTGACCTACTTTGCTCTGTATGACAGACTCTAGGTCCATCCACCTCACTACAAATAACTCAATTTCGTTTCTTTTTATGGCTGAGTAATATTCCATTGTATATATGTGCCACATATTCTTTATCCATTCATCTGTTGATGGACACTTAGGTGGCTTCCATGTGCTGGCTATTGTAAATAGAGCTGCAATGAACATTGTGGTACATGTCCCTTTTTGAATTATGGTTTTATCAGGGTATATGCCCAGTAGTGGGATCACTGGGTGGTATGGGAGTTCTATTTTTAGTTTTTTAAGGAACCTCCGTACTGTTCTCCATAGTGGCTGTATCAATTTACATTCCCACCAACAGTGCAAGAGTGTGGGAACGTGTTCTTATAGAGCAAGGAAGAACAACAGATCTTAAGAATTGTGAGGACATTTTGCTTATGTCTATAGGATAATGAACTAATATAGGTGATATTTGGAGAATCATTACTGAAGATAAAGGAAGTAGCTGTATATCAACATGATTTGTCCAATTCAAAGATTTGCTTTTTTCCTCGATGGCAGAGCTATGTTATAAAAAATCCAACTACTACCCTTTCCTGGGATCTCAACTAAAATGATTTATCTTCTTGAGGCTGTTTCTGACATCTCCATGTTTTCAGACAAAAATTAATAATTTCTTTATCCTTTATAATAAAAGTAATGAATATTCTTGAAAAATGCATAGATTTAATATTTTCTAATGTAATCATTGACTTACATGTCCAATATAATAAACTGAGCACTCCATTACAATAAAGACAATTTCTAACATGCCTTTTCATATATACAGTTTAGCATATTAATGTGAATATGGTAAATGCTCAATAAAAAATTTATAGGATGAATCAATGTAGTAACAAATTTTATAATCAGGAAAATAAGCAATAAAAAAGAAATATCAAATGTGACTGGAATCCTTATAACAACCAGAAAGTTTTGAAGGTAAATGGTGGACTTTAATTTCTTGTTTTTACGTGAAGCTGAAAATTGACAAAGTTTTAAAATAAAGCGAATAACACAACTTGGCTTTCTGGTACCTAGTTTAGTGTTGAATACATTGATTCTGCTCCAGGGCCAGATGACTCTTGTGAAGATTTAAAAAATATATATTTTCCTTGAGTTTTATTGATTTCATGACAAGGAATTTAAGCTTAAAAGGAGGGGGAGAAAAAAATGATCTGATATTATCTGTAATATTGGTAGGATGAAGGAAATCTTGTCTGTCAAGTGATAAAGAAAATCAATAGAAGGAAGCCTCAGCAGTTCTTGGGAGAAATTATTGTAAAGTGTGTCAGAAATCATGTTCATGACTTTGGATGGCACAACATATGGGTCAGAGAGAACATTAACTTGAAATTTAAATCTAAGTAGAAAAACGCAATCACCAAGGTATCATGAAGTTCTGAGAGTTAGAATAGGGGCATGTAGAAATGTACGTTTTACCGAAGGAACATGTCTGACAGAAAATGTGCCAGTTATTGATTGCCATGGATAGAAAGGCATGTAACTATGTACACCTTCATATGCCTAAGAATATAAGCATGGTAGAGTACATGTGAGAGCGGAAGAGAGAAATGAAGAGAGAAAGAAAGAAATGAGAAGGAGTCAGAAAGAGAGACATGACACAGAAAGAGAGAGGGAAGAAAGAAGAGAGATTGCAGGAGAAAGAGAATAAAGGAAAGAGGGAAGAACAAACGATGAGAAAGTCAGAGAAAAGGAGAGTGGGTACTGAGGGAGAGAGGGAAGGAAAGAGGAAGGCGGAGAAAAGCAGGAGAAAGAGAGAGGCAGAGAGGGACTAAAGTTATTCCTGTCAGATGGAAAAGAATAGATGATCTAAACAGATGATGTTTGCGTCTCCAATAACAGTTTGTGATATGGAACGCTATATTTTAAAAGATGTGTTTGGATGAGTTCCTCTACTAAAGTAAGAATTATAATTATCTTCAAGTAAGTATTTGGAGTGAGTGTTTGAAAAAGAGATTGGAATTTTTGTGGTCTTCGAGGATAAAACTGGGATAAATAGATGGAACATATAAGAAAGGATTTTTTTTCCTTCATTTACTACAGTCATTTACAGTTTGAGCTATTCAGAAACAGTGTATCGTATTTCATGAGATAGTATTTTCCCACCATGAGAAGTTTCAAGAAACTGTTTGACTCTCTTGAATTCTGAAGAAGAAATGCATACATTTATCAGGGGGTTGTTTCAGGTGCTTCTAAGATCACTTACAGCCCATGAATTTATGAAACACCTCGCTAAAATCAGAGATATTTCGTGTGTGTTTCTCCAATCTCTGTGATTACCTTGTATCTTCATTCATCGTTTCCGTCATGTTTCCCCCCTGAGCAAAATGTCCCTTCTGCTTATCAGAGATTTTTCTCCATCTGTATTCCTCATTTATCCTCTTCAACCTCCCTGCTGTTCCTCAGCTTACCCCTATTAACTTCTTCTAATTCACCCGAAAATATACCGGCTTCCATTGCCTTTTAAAAACATTCTCTGAGATTGATCAGTGCCTCAAACCAGCGCGCCATTTCTCTCCTACTTCACCGCTAGCTTCTCTTGCTCCCAAATCCACACCACTCACTTACTCCGACTCTTTGCAGTTTGGTTTCTGTTTCAGGAGTTCAATGAAATCTATTTTTATAGGTCACAGTTGACTTACTAATTTCAGTTGTATAATCTTTCACTGATGAAGATGTGACAGGGAAGAAGATTCAGTATAATACCGGGAAGAGATTTTTTTTTTTAAGTTAGATAAATTCAAACATAGAATTGGTTGCATCATAAGGAAATAATTTTCCCATCACTGGTGTTTCTGGTAATGTACGCAATCTCCCTTCCCTAAATTATCTGCTTTTGATAAGTGTTCTCCCTACTGTGTATTCTGGATGATAAAGCAGATGAGATGTACTGAAGGCAAGCAATATGAACACTTTCTTACTAACTCAAGTCCAGGATGATTTATTGGGAAGATCTTGAGGGCTCTGGGAATTCTGGGGGTCCTAGTAATGGTTAGGAACCAAGGTGACTGGGGAGCATAAAGTACAGTACTGCTCTGGTGAGGTCAGGCTCTTCAGCCCCTGCTTCTCAGATTAGTACCTTCCCTTAGGTTTTAGCAACGCTATTGCAAGGTCCGATGTTTTTCCAGACTTGGAGCTAGCACACAGCCTGACTCCTTCCCTTTCCCATTTTAAAGGAAGATCTGACCCCTTCAGTTCCTATAAAGGAAGAGAAGAACTTGGATGTGCATTTAATAGGAGAGAGTTTTTAAAAAGCCACACGTAAGAAACTGACTTGCTATTATGAAAGGAGAATGAATGGTGAGCAGGAAAAACTGACAAATGTCCACTTCAGAAACAGAAAAAGTACCTTTTACTCTTTCCCCAGTTAAAACCTGACCTTGAGTAAGACAAAGTGTCAGAAAAATGGTTTTTAAATAACTACTAATGACCTTGGATCTCTTTGTAAGCCTCATTAGGCAGGGTAAAGATTGAAAACTCTTTTGTCAATCCCAGAGGTTCTGGGAACCACTATACTATCACACCTGGTCTTTTGGGAAAAGCTCACCACAAATAATATGTATTACTGTTGTAGTATTATGTATTATGCAGTAATATATATTACTGCCCACCTCTGTATGTTTCCACTCTGTTCTCCCTTCACTGTTACTCACTTTACGTCCCTAGTGATGTGAGCTTGTCACATCACTGACCCTGTGCTAGTCTTTGCCACAGCTCTGGGAATCACTGACGCTGCTAATTCTCAGCTGTGGCTCACATTTCTAATCCACAGTGTGTTGTTTTGTGGTTGCTGCATTAACTGCTTCTCAGCATCTTAGCTACTACCCTTAGCTGGAGGCCCAAATATTTAATCAACAGCCTTCACTGTTGCCTCACGTTGTACCTCCTGGTCTTAGGTTTTTCTTCCTCTTCTTCCTTTCATGACTTTTGCTGCCAACTCAGTCCATTCCCATAAAGCAAGGGATGGACTGAACATTACTTCCCTAAGGAAATGAGAAAGGGAAAGAAACTATCAGTCATTGAGTGCCTAATTTTCCCAGATCCTTCACGTATGCCTTTGCATTCAATTATCCCTGAAATCTTATAAGAAAAGTGTTATTACTCCAAACTAATTGATAGGAGAGCTGAATCTGGGTAATATAACCTTTTCAAGGTCTCAAGTTGTTTACCTTACTACACACTACCTGATTTCCTTCCTATCACACTGCCCTTCTAAGCGAACTCACTCTGGGGGAAAGGAGGTGCACGCAGACCCCCGCTGCACGGCATAATGCAGTCCAGAGCTCTTCAGAGACGTTGTGCAGGGAGGCACAGAGAAGAGCAGGCATTCGTTGTTGTTTTGCTCTCGGATTCCTGGGAGGAAACACAAAGACAGCTGAATCACCCAGACTTCTGTTGCTTATGTGAATGATACTTCTGTCTACCTCCTCCAGGGGAGAGGGACATTAAAATCCATTGTTGAGCTTATCTAGACCTTTTATTTATTTATTTTTAATGGGAATTATTTATTTATTTATTTATTTATGGCTGTATTGGGTCTTCGTTTCTGTGTGAAGGCTTTCTGTAGTTGCGGCAAGCGGGGGCCACTCTTCATCGCGGTGCGCGGGCCTCTCACTGTCGCGGCCTCTCTTGTTGCAGAGCACAGGCTCCAGATGCGCAGGCTCAGTAATTGTGGCTCACGGGCCTAGTTGCTCCGCGGCATGTGGGATCTTCCCAGACCAGGGCTTGAACCCGTGTCCCCTGCATTGGCAGGCAGATTCTCAACCACTGCGCCACCAGGGAAGCCCTAGACCTTTCATTTTTGTGTGAGAAATCATGAAGCTCATTGCGCTCTTCATAATTTTTGTTGAATATGACCTCCCAGGAACACTTCATTATTTCAAACAAATGTAATTTTTTAATTACAAAAGCCATATAAGTGTAGCATGGATTTTTGGAACCAGACAAAAGAAAAGAAATGCATTAGCACTTGCACATTTGGGAAAATTTCAGAGAAGTGGATGTGATATTAACTGGGACACAGGCACCAATGCATGGGGTCAAGGTTGTGTTATCATAGCAGAGATTGGAAAAATTGTATTTCCAGGTTCTCAGATATACGATTAGAGAATTCAGCATGTCAAAGTAGAGCAGAAATTAGCTAGGACAGTAAAAAGAAATGAGCAATTTGGTGATGGTGATGGTGGAGGGGAGCTGACATACCTTCTATTTTTCACTGATTTTAATTAATTAATTAATTATTTTTTAAAATCTTTATTGGAGTATAATTACTTTATAATGGTGTGTTAGTTTCTGCTTTATAGCAAAGTGAATCAGCTATACATATACATATATCCCCATATCTCCTCCCTCTTGCGTCTCCCTCACACTCTCTCTATCCCACCCCTCTAGGTGGTAACAGAGCACGGAGCTGATCTCCCTGTGCTATGCGGCTGCTTCCCACTAGCTATCTATTTTACATTTGGTCGTGTATATGTGTCCATGCCACTCTCTCACTTCGTCCCAGCTTACCCTTCCCCCGCCCCGTGTCCTCAAGTCCATTCTCTACATCTGTGTCTTTATTCCTGTCCTGCCCCTGGGTTCTTCAGAACCATTTTTTTTTTTTTTTTTTACATTCCATATTTATGGGTTAGCATATGGTATTTGTTTTTCTCTTTCTGACTTACTTCACTCTGTATGACAGACTCTAGGTCCATCCACCTCACTACAAATCACTCAATTTCCTTTCCTTTTATGGCTGAGTAATATTCCACTGTATATATGTGGCACATTTTCTTTATGCATTCATCTATCGATGGACTCTCAGGTGGCTTCCATGTGCTGGCTATTGTAAATAGAGCTGCAATGAACATTGTGGTACATGACTCTTTTTGAATTATGGTTTTCTCAGGGTATATGTCCAGTAGTGGGATTGCTAGGTTGTATGGTAGTTCTATTTTTAGTTTTTTGAGGAACCTCCGTACTGTTCTCCATAGTGGCTGTATCAACTTACATTCCCACCAACAGTGCAAGAGGGTTCCCTTTTCTCCAAACCCAATCCAGCATTTCTTGTTTGTAGATTTTTTGATGATGGACATTCTGACTGGTGTGAGGTGATACCTCATTGTAGTTTTCATTTGCATTTCTCTAATGATTAGTGATGTTGAGCATCCTTTCATGTGTTTGTTGGCAATCTGTATATCTTCTTTGGAGAAATGTCTATTTAGGTCTTCGGCCCATTTTTGGATTGGGTTTTTTTTTTTTTTTTTTTTTTGATACTGAGCTGCATGAGCTGCTTGTAAATTTTGGAGATTAATCCTTTGTCAGTTGCTTCATTTGCAAATATTTTCTCCCACTCTGAGGGTTGTCTTTTCACCTTGTTTATGGTTTCCTTTGCTGTGCAAAAGCTTTTAAGTTTCATTAGGTCCCATTTGTTTATTTCTGTTTTTAATTCCATTTCTCTAGGAAGTGGATCAAAAAGGATCTTGCTGTGATTTATGTCATAGAGTGTTCTGCCTATGTTTTCCTCTAAGAATTTTATAGTGTCTGGTCTTACATTTAGGTTTTAATCCATTTTGAGTTTATTTTTGTGTATGGTGTTAGGGAGTGTTCTAATTTCATTCTTTTACATGCAGCTGTCAAGTTTTCCCAGCACCACTTATTGAAGAGGCTGTCTTTGCTCCATTGTATATTCTTGCCTCCTTTATCAAAGATAAGGTGACCATAGGTGCGTGGGTTTATCTCTGGACTTTCTATCCTGTTCCATTGATCTATATTTCTGTTTTAGTGCCAGTACCATACTGTTTTGATTACTGTAGCTTTGTAGTTTAATCTGAAGTCTGGGAGCATGATTCCTTCAGCTCCGTGTTTCTTTCTCAAGATTGCTTTGGCTATTCGGGGTCTTTTGTGTTTCCATACAAATTGCAAAATTTTTTGTTCTAGTTCTGTTAAAAATGCCATTGGTAGTTTGACAGGGATTGCATTGACTCTGTAGATTGCTTTGGGTAGTAGAGTCATTTTCACAGTGTTGATTCTTCCAGTCCAAGAACATGGTATATCTCTCTATCTATTTTTATCATCTTTAATTTCTTTCATCAATGTCTTATAATTTTCTGCATACAGGTCTTTTGTCTCCTTAGGTAGGTTTATTCCTAGATATTTTATTATTTTTGTTGCAGTGGTAAATGGGAGTGTTTCCTTAATTTCACTTTCAGATTTTTCATCATTAGTGTATAGGAATGCAAGAGATTTCTGTGCATTAATTTTGTATCCTGCTCCTTTACCAAATTCATTGATTAGCTCTAGTAGTTTTTTGGTGGCATCTTTAAGATTCTCTATGTATAGTATCATGTCATCTGCAAACAGTGACAGTTTTACTTCTTCTTTTCTGATTTGGATTCCTTTATTTCTCTTTCTTCTCTGATTGCTGTGGCTAAAACTTCCAAAACTATGTTGAATAATAGTGGTGAGAGTGGGCAACCTTGTCTTGTTCCTGATCTTAGTGGAAATGGTTTCAGTTTTTCACCAATGAGAATGATGTTGGCTGTGGGTTTGTCACATATGGCCTTTATTATGTTGAGGTAAGTTCCCTCTATGCCTACTTTCTGGAGGGTTTTTATCATAAATGGGTGTTGAATTTTGTCAAAAGCTTTTTCTGCATCTATTGAGATGATCATATGGTTTTTCTCCTTCAGTTTGTTTATATGGTTTATCACGTTGATTGATTTGCGTATATTGAAGAATCCTTGCACTCTTGGAATAAACCCCACTTGATCATGGTGTTTGATCCTTTTAATGTGCTGTTGGATTTTGTTTGCTAGTATTTTGTTGAGGATTTTTGCACCTATGTTCATCAGTTATATTGGCCTGTAGTTTTCTTTCTTTGTGACATCTTTGTATGATTTTGGTATCTAGGTGATGGTGGCCTTTTAGAATGATTTTGGGAGTGTTCCTCCATCTGCTATATTTTGGAAGAGTCTGAGAAGGGTTGGTGTGAGCTCTTCTCTGAATGTTTGATAGAATTTGCCTGTGAAGCCGTCTGGTCCTGGGCTTTTGTTGGTTGGAAGATATTTAATCACAGTTTCCATTTCAGTGCTTGTGATTAGTCTGTTTATATTTTCTATTTCTTTGTGGTTCAGTCTCGGAAGGTTGTGCTTTTGTAAGAATTTGTCCATTTCTTCCAGGTTTTCCATTTTTTTTGGCATATAGTTGCTTGTAGTAATCTCTCATTATGCTTTGTGTTTCTGCAGTGTCAGTTGTTACTTCTCCGTTTTCATCTCTAATTCTATTGATTTGAGTCTTCTCCCTTTTTTTCTTAGTGAGTCTGGCTAATGGTTTACCAATTTTGTTTATGTTCTCAAAGAACCAACTTTTAGTTTTATTGATCTTTGCTATTGTTTCCTTAATTTCTTTTTCATTTATTTCTGGTATGATATTTATGATTTCTTTTCTTCTGCTAACTTTGGGGTTTTTTTGTTCTTCTTTCTCTAATTGCTTTAGGTGTAAGCTTAGGTGGTTTATTTGAGATGTTTCTTGTTTCTTGAGGTAGGGTTGTATTGCTATAAATTTCCCTCTTAGAACTGCTTTTGCTGCATCCCACAGGTTTTGGGTCATCATGTTTTCATTGTCATTTGTTTCTAGGTATTTTTTGATTTCCTCTTTGATTTCTTCAGTGATCCCTTGGTTATTTAGTAATCTATTCTTTAGCCTCCATGTGTTTGTATTTTTCTACAGATTTTTTCCTGTAATTGATATCTAGTCTCATAGTGTTGTGGTCAGAAAAGATACTTGATACGATTTCAATTTTCTTCAATTTACTGAGGCTTGATTTGTGACCCAAGATACGCTCTATCCTGGAGAATGTTCCACGGACACTTGAGAAGAAAGTGTATTCTCTTGTTTTTGGATGGAATGTCCTATAAATATTAGTTAAGTCCATCTTGTTTAATGTGTCATTTAAAGCCTGTGTTTCTTTATTTATTTACATTTCAGATGATCTGTCCTTTGATGAAAGTGGGGTGTTAAAACCCCCTACTATGATTGTGTTACTGTCGATTTCCCCTTTTATGGCCATTAGCATTTGCCTTATGTATTGAGTTGCTCCTATGTTGGGTGCATAAATATTTACAACTGTTATATCTTTTTCTTGGATTGATCCCTTGATCATTTATGTCGTGTCCTTCTTTGTCTCTTGTAATAATCTTTGTTTTAAAGTCTATTTTTTCTGATATGAGAATTGCTACTCCAGCTTTCTTTTGATTTCCATTTGCATGGAATATCATTTTCCATCCCCTCACTTTCAGTCTGTATGTGTCCCTAGGTCTGAAGTGGGTCTCTTGTAGACAGCATATATACGGGTCTTGTTTTTGTATCCATTCAGCCAGTCTATGTCTTTTGGTTGGAGCATTTAATCCATTTACATTTAAGGTAGTTATCGATATGTATGTTCCTATTACCATTTTCTTAATGGTTTTGGGTTTGTTACTGTAGACCTTTTCCTTCTCTTGTGTTTCCTGCCTAGAAAAGTTCCTTTAGCATTTGTTGTAAAGCTGGTTTGGTGGTGCTGAATTCTCTTAGCTTTTGCTTGTCTGTAAAGGATTTAATTTTTCCCTTGAATCTGAATGAGATCCTTGCTGAGTAGAGTAATCTTGGTTGTACCTTTTTTCTTTTCATCACTTTAAATATGTCTTGCCACTTCCTTCTGTCTTGCAGAGTTTCTGCTGAAAGATCAGCTGTTAACCTTATGGGGATTCCCTTGTATGTTATTTGTTGTTTTTCTGTTGTTGCAGTGGTGGGCTGCACAAGCTCCCGGGAGGGGAGGTGTGGATAGTCACCTGTGCTTGCACACAGGCTTCTTGGTGGCTGCAGCAGCAGCCTTAACATCTCATGCCCGTCTCTGGTATCCGCGCTGGTAGCCGCGGTTGGTGCCCATTTCTGGAGCTCGTTTAGGCCGTGCTCTGAATCCCCTCTCCTCGCGCACCCCAAAACAATGGCTTCTTGCCTCTTCGGGAGGTCCAGACCTTTTCCTGGACTCCCTCCCGACTAGCTGTGGTGCACTAGCCCCCTTCAGGCTGTGTTCATGCAGCCAGCTCCAATCCTCTCCCTGGGATCCTACCTCTGAAGCCTGAACCTCAGCTCCCAGGCCCCACCCGCCCCGGCGGGTGAGCAGACAAGCTACTCGGGCTGGCGAGTGCTGGTCGGCACCTATCCTCTGTGTGGGAATCTCTCCACTTTGCCGTCTGCACACCTATTACTGCGCTCTCCTTCGTGGCTCCGAAGCTTCCCCCCCCACCCGCCCTGTTAACCCCCGTCTCCACCAGTGAAGTGACTTCCTAGTGTGTGGAAACTTTTCCTCCTTCACAGCTCCCTCCCAGAGGGGCAGGTCCCATCCCTATTCTCTTGTCTCTGTTTTTTCTTTTTTCTTTTGCCCTACCCAGGTATGTGGGGAGTTTCTTGCCTTTTGGGAAGTCTGAGGTCTTCTGCCAGTGTTCAGTCGGTGTTCTGTAATAGTTGTTCCACGTGGAGATGTATTTCTGATGTATTTGTCGGGAGCAAAGTGATCTCCACGTCTTACTCCTCCACCTTTTTGAAGGTCTCCCCCTTCACTGACTTTAAAAAATGTTTATTATTTATAAATTAATTCTATTCATTTTAATTAGCATATCAAAATTGATGCTGGAATATTCTGTCATGTAATAGGAACTCCATAAACATTTATTTAGTTCAACCTTTATTCAATGTCCTATACAGAGGTGTTCAACACTTAAACATTTTATGTGAATAATTCTTATATTAGAAGCATTAAATTGTAGTAGAAAAAAGAGTGCTTTAATGTTGCTAAATATTTAAGTGCTCTCCGAAGCTTGATTCTGAAACCCTATTACTGCTTTCTTTTTTTTTTTTAATTTAATTAATTAATTAATTTATTTTTGGCTGTGTTGGGTCTTCGTTTCTGTGCGAGGGCTTTCTCTAGTTGCGGTGAGCAGTCGCCACTCTTCATCGCAGTGCGCAAGCCTCTCACTGTCGTGGCCTCTCTTGTTGCGGAGCACAAGCTCCAGATGCGCAGGCTCAGTAGTTGTGGCTCACGGGCCTAGTTGCTCTGTGGCATGTGGGATCCTCCCAGACCAGGGCTCGAACCCGTGTCCCCTGCATTGGCAGGCAGATTCTCAACCACTGCACCACCAGGGAAGCCCCTATTACTGCTTTCTTTAAGAGAGCAGTAAATTGTGAATACATTTAGCCTTGTTGCTCTTCAAAATGAAAACATGATAAAAAGGAGTAAGGCATTCCATCTTTTGGTTTATGATGAGGATTAGGATTTGTCCTTTGGCTAGAGTCAATGTGGAAAGTAAATTCTAGATGTCACGTTGCTTTAAAAAAAAATGTTTCTGCAGTATACTTTTGCATGCAACTCTTGCTGTACAGGAAATGGAAGAGTCATGTTAAAATAAAGAACTTTGGAATGTGTGTGTGGGGGCCGGGGAGTAGAAACGTGGGGTTATTGAACTGAGAGTTCAGGAGAGGTCCTGAACTAAAGGGAGACTCTTTCAGATCAGGAAAAATTGTGAAGTAGGTGTTTTTACTCACAACAGTATTCAAATTATGTGCCATTTGAAATCATATGTTCAGCTGTTCCTGAGTCTATGCTCTCCTAATCTATCTAAAGCCTCTTACATGAGGAACCCACTAGAACAAGAGCCCCACCTCTTCCTCAAAGTTGATGTAACAAAGTCAAGGTATTCATTATGGGAAAAATATTTGGGTGTAGGAAATTTCTCATAATAGCCTTTAAATCATGTGTCTGACCATACTGGATAGCAAACATAATTCCTACAAACCTTAATTTTACTCATCTTTGTGTTCTGTAGTTGCATAAAAAAGGTGTTTTCATACAATAGGCATATGTGTTGAATGAAATTCCTGGGACCCAGATTGAAGAGGACTAAGAAATGGAAACAAATGAATGTAAGACTTGAGGGGTCCTAGAGGAAGAGATCAGGTGTTAGAAATAGGAAGAATGTGAAAGAGTCCATGGTAGTTACCAAACACTGCTTCCTGGGTTAGTCTGCTGATTTCCTCTCCTTCTGCTATCTGTGAATAACTTGCCCATGCGTTGTCTTTCTTAGACTCTGGGAGGTTCTTCCTTATCTGTGATCCTCAGTGGTCTAATCTGAAGTTGATGATGGAGAGATACCTCATGGGGGCTGGTACGGGCATGGGACAGAGGGTAACTAAAAATTAAACAATCACAGTCTTTGTAAAGGTCTGTAATTTCTTTGGCAATACAACTTTCTCAAGCTTTGGCAGCCTTCATGTCTATTTGCTTTCAATAAACTGTACATGAAGTTAATCAGACACGTAGTTTTGAAACTTGATGAATCTCCTCTTTTATTTACTGGATCTCTTGTTTGCGCATCTCTCTCCCCATCAATTTAATGGCAGTTACCTTTAGGCCATGTTAAATAACAGACTTGGGGAAGAAGGAGATACCCTTAATTAGGTTGGTACCATTGGACTGGCTTGTATTAAAAAATCATCTCTCTTATTTCTTGGGTTACACATACAGTTGGCTTTTCCAGTCCTGTAAATCTGCAAATTATTGGGCTCTCAGCCATTTTAAGTGGCAATCCATAACAGAGAGAGCTTCCTTTAGTGAAATGATATTCTTTTTTATTTTTCTCAGTATTTGGCCAACTCGCACCTCAGCATATCTCCTGATATCTTGTTAAAAGCATCAAGAAGCAGCCAAGGTGTATCAATATTGTGAATTTTTTCCACCCTGTTAGCTACAGACTTATTAGGCAAAGTTTATACTCCCAAATTCTCAATTTAACTCTATCAGAAATTCATTTGAACTCTTCTATCACCCTCATATTCCATCATGTACCATGTGTAACATATTTTAATTTCTAATTACTTTTCAAATGCCATAATAATTTCCTATCTCCCTGTAACCATGTGGTCAAGCTCTTTAGAAGAATGCTGACTGGAGGCAGAAATCATTTAGAAAATAAATTATTTTTTTGACAAACTATATTCAAATGATAATCAAGCAGTGACTCTATATCATAAATGTGTGGTTAGTTGAAAATACATCTGCATTAGTTATTTCCCAAGGCTGATATTCAGCTGTATGAAATAGAAGAACAATATACTAATCTGCATAAAATATATCCTTAAATAGAGAGATTGTGTAATTTCTTTTATTTAGATCCTAAAAGTGTCTACTAATGTTTTCCTGTATGAGCTATGGCAGTGAAGATAAATAGGTTTTGATTGGTTAATTTAACAAATATTTACTTTTGTTTATTGTTTGTTCTGCACCCACACTGTGCTGCGTCCTGAGAATACATTAGGAAAGACAGACAGGGAGGCAGGGCCTGATAGAAAGATGGATTTTAAAGTGATAAAGACACATCTGGATTTATAATTACGAAATCAGAAAAGTGTTATGATAAAAAAAGAGGATGCTTGACATCAACGAATAGAACAGAGAGGAGGATCTATTTCAGACTGGGTTATCAGAGCAGACTGATCCAAGAGAGTGCTGTTTAATGCACTTATTTGTTTATTTATTTTAACTTTACATTCTTGTATTTTATGGACATGCATTTTGGAATCCATTTGTTAGAACAAGCGTATGAGATATATTCTAAACAGGTTAAACAGAAGTTTCAGTGTAACTGCTTCACATAAAAATTTCAGAGGAGTCCTATAATATTAGGAACTAATTTCAAAATATTTTCATAATCCAAATAATTGAAAAAAAATCTTACACTATTTTCATTATACTTTTCTCTCTGCTTCTATCTTTGCCTTCTCCAAACCAAGTCAAATCAAAGTGTTTTTTGTAATATTTTAAAAATCACATCACTCCTCTGCTTAAAGCCCTTCAACGCTTTATTTTGAACTCAGAATCAACCCAAATCCCTTCTTCTGGGCTACGAAATCTCTTGTATGATTTGTGTCCATCTCCCTCCAATCATACCTCCCCATTTCTTCTCATATGCTGCTCTAAGAAATGTGATTAACTAACACTTGGCAAAAGTGTTGGAGAAAGCAATCTGGCTGCATATATTAAAATTAAAATTACATAATCATTTTGACCCACTATTTTTCGTTTATGGAAATGTAGAAATGATGGTACGGGTAATAAAAGCTACGTACATGGATGTTTAATGCAAAAGTTCTTTGTTACAGTAAAAATCAGTTAACAAACCCTGAAAACAATCTTAATGTTCATCAATTTGTGAAAGACTCTGGAAAGTTATTTTAAGGAAACCATTGTTGCCAACTATTAAAAACATATTTGGCATTGATTTTAGAATGCATTTTTACAGGTATCTGAGAATGAACTTGTCAGGACAAAGATCCAGTGCTGTATGGTAGAGCGGAGTTGTCACACTGGAGATGAGAAAATGTCTCTGGCTGATCCATATCAACTAGACACATGGTTTTCCTCCATTTCCTGAGTCTCCCTGCTAGCCAAGCCGAGTGTGAGCTAGTGGAGAAGGTAATATTCATTCCAGCTTGAGCTTGGAAAGAGAAGTCATGAGAGAAAGATGAGAAAAGGAAGAGAGAAATGATAAGAAATAACCTGTTAGAGAAAGAACGTTAAAGTAAGAGACGCATGCTTTAAAGTGTCATACAGAGTGAAGTAAGTCTGAAAGAGAAAAACAAATATTGTATATTAATGCATATATGTGGAATCTGGAAAAGTGGTATAGATGAACTTATTTGCAAAGCAGAAATAGAGGCACAGACGTAAGCAACAAACATATGGACACCAAGGGGGGAAAGGGGCGGGGGTGGGATGAATTGGGAGATTGGGATTGACATGACATGTGAAGTTTTATTTAGGCATTCAGCCAGTGATTCTGGCTGAGGGCTGTACATCATCAAATTTGATAATGAATAATGACAGGCTACATACTAAGATTAAAATTAAAGTTTAGAAGACTATCGTAGCAATTCTGTAGATAAATAAAAGGCAGAGGTATGGAAGAGCCTTATTTTTTGTGGGTTCAATGTAGTGTTTAGGAAATCGGGTCAGAATAGTAGCCCAGATACACAGATTTCTGCAAGGGAGTTCTCTGTCAGCTTTGTTTGGAGGCTACTAGAGAGCCTTCTGACAATATTTGTGCTGACAATTTTCTAAGGCTTCAGCTGATTTTTAAGCTGGGAAAGTTCAGTTCTTTCTAGACTTTTCAAAAGTCAGCCTCATCTGTGCTTACAGATATACCTCTATATTCCACAAGTGAGTTTTCAGTGTAGTTGTTAAGAAATAACCACTTATTATTGGCTGTTTTTTTTAGAATTTCAAGATGAGGGATGACAAGCTTCTTTTTAATTGGGAATGTTGTTAAATGCATTAATAGAATTTTAATATTGAATGCACATAATAAAATAACTTAAAAATGATTGTGTATCCAATTATGGCAAGTGCTAACTCCCATTCTGGAGCTAGCTTTTTTGAGGCAAAAATTTGATTTAGGATTTATGTTTTTTGAAAAAGAAATACTTCAGAAACTATTGCATTAATATGATGAAAACAAATTATCTCTGGTTGCAGATGATCTTATATGTAGAAAATCTTAAAGACTCCACAAAACAAAAACAAAAATGAAAACTATTATAACTAAAAAACAAATTCAGTAATGTTGCAGGGTACAAAATCAATGTACAAAAATCAGTTGCATTTCTGTACATTAACAAATTACCTGGAAAGAAAATATTTTAAAAATTAATAAAATTAAACAAGGAGTGAAAGACTTGTGCACTGAAAACTATAAAACATTGATGCAAGAAATGTTTAAAAGATAAAAATAAATGGAAAGATATCTCATGTTCATAGATTGAAATAATTAATATTGGTGAAGTGTCCATTGATCTACAGATTCAGTACAATTCTTACCAAAATCTCAATGGCATTTATTACAGAAATTTTTAAAACATCCTAAAATTCACAAGAAACTTCAAAATACCCTGAGTACTAAAAACAACTTGGAGAAAGAACAAAGCTGGAGGCATCACACTCCTTGATTTCAAAATATATCACAAGGCTATAGTAATTAAAACAGTACTTTACTGGCATAAAGACAAACATGCAGACCAATGGAACATTTGGATGATCCAGAGCCATTTCACTGTGAGAACAAAATATGAAGGAATATGTTGAAAAGAAATATTCCTGTGCATAAAATAAAGAAAATATTAAAGGGAGGAAAGCAGTCAATTCTAACAAAACAAGTATAAAAATATCCTACATGTATTAGAGAAGGAAAGAAACCAACTTAAAAATAAGTTTCAATTTTCAGGAATCCAGCTGAACCCTCCTGAAAGGAATAAGACAATGGCAGAAGGAGTTAATTGTGAGAGACACTTTCCATGACTGTAGAAAAAAAGCAACATAAAGTAATTTATGCTTCAGTGCTTGAAAGATTCAAAAACTGGATAAAAATACACATATTAAAGAGAACATGTACAAATAGTGGTTCTCATAGGTTCCTTTTGGAAAAGGTTTCAGAAGCGTCAAATAGCAGCTCCAGATCATGAGTCTGAAGGTGATTTTCCAACTAAGACAAATAAAGGGATGAAGAAGAATCATTTCTAGGAGTTGAGTCTTGTGGGGTTGAAGTTTTCCTAAATTAAGAGGCAGTGGAACCAGCCACTGTGGCCCAGGAACTTGAAAGGTTGCTCAGAAAATTAATAGATCATGCCTGAGAAAGACACTAACCTCAGTGTAACATTGGATCAGAAAAATGTGAGTCGGGAAAAATAGCAATTTCTGCTTTTGCTTGTAAAAGGGAGACACTTCAAATATGACCTGCAGAGAGACCTTCAAGATCGTGGAGGAGTAAGACGTGGAGATCACCTTCCTCCTGACAAATATATCAGAAATACATCTACGTGTGGAACAACTAGAGAACACCTACTGAACGCTGGCAGAAGACCTCAGACCTCCCAAAAGGCAAGACACTCCCCATGTACCTGGGTAGGGCAAAAGAAAAAAGAAAAAACAGAGACAATACGGTCGGGACCTGCACCTCTGGGAAGGAGCTGTGAAGGAGGAAAAGTTTCCACACACTAGGAAGTCCCTTCACTGGTGGAGATGGGGGTGGCAGGGGGGAAGCTTCGGAGCCACGGAGGAGAGTGCACCAACAGGGGTGCAGAGGGCAAAGCGGAGAGATTCCCGCACAGAGAATCGGTGCCGACCAGCACTCATCAGCCCGAGAGGCTTGTCTGCTCACCCACTGGGGCAGGAGGGGCCTGGGAGCTGAGGCTCGACCTTCGGAAGTCCGACCCCAGGGACGGGACTGGGGTTGGCTGCGTGAACACAGCCCGAAGGGGTCTAGTGCACCACAGCTAGCAGGAAGGGAGTCCGGGAAAAAGTCTGGACTTGCCTAAGAGGCAAGAGACCATTGTTTCGGGGTGTGCGAGGAGAGGGGATTCAGAGCACCGCCTAAACAAGCTCCAGAAATGGGTGCATGCCGCAGCTATCAGCACGGACACCAGAGATGGGCATGAGATGTTAAGGCTGCTGCTGCAGCCACCAAGAAGCCTGTGTGCAAGCACAGGTCACTATCCATACCTCCCCTCCCAGGAGCCTGTGCAGCCCGCCACTGCCAGGGTCCCGTGATCCAGGGACAACATCCCTGGGAGAACACATGGTGCGCCTCAGGCTGTTGCAACCTCACATTGGCCTCTGCTGCCGCAGGCTTGCCCCACATTCCGTACCCCTCCTTCCCCCTGGCCTGAGTGAGCCAGAGCCCCCTAATTAGCTGCTACTTTAACCCCATCCTGTCTGAGCAAAGAACAGATGCCCTCAGGTGACCGACACGCACAGGCGGGGCCAAATCCAAAGCTGAACCCCAGGAGCCGTGCGAACAAAGAAGAGAACCGAAAATCTCTCCCAGCAGCCTCAGGAGCAGTGGATTAAATCTCCACAATCAACCTGATGTACCCTGCATCTGTGGAATACCTGAATAGACAACAAATCGTACCAAAATTGAGGCGGTGGACTTTGGGAGCAATGATGTATATATTCTTTTTCCTTTTTCTCTTTTTGTGAGTGTGCATGTGTATGCTGCTTTGTGTGATTTTGTCTGTATAGCTTTGCTTTTACCATTTGTCCTAGGATTCTGTCTCTCCGTTTTTCTTAGTATAGTTTTTAATGCTTTTTATCATTGGTGGATTCGTTTTTTGGTTTGGTTGCTCTCTTCTTTCTTTTTTTCTTTTTTTTCTTTTTAATTTTTTTAATTTTTAATAATTATTTTTTTATTTTAATAACTTTATTTCTCTCTCTCTCTCTCTCTCTCTCTCTCTCTCTCTCTCTCTCCCCCTTTTCTTCCATGCCATGTAGCTGACAGTGTCTTGGTGATCTGGCCGGGTGTCACGCCTCCGCCTCTGAGGTGGGAGAGCCGAATTCAGGACATTGGTCCACCAGAGACCTACCAGCCCCATGTTATATCAAACGGCAAAAGCTCTCCCAGAGATCTCCATCTCAACGCTAAGACCAAGCTCCACTCAACGGCCAACAAGCTACAGTGCTGGACACCCTATGCCAAACAACTGGCAAGACAGGAACACAACCCCACCCATTAGTAGAGAGGCTGCCTAAAATCATAATAAGGTCACAGACACCCCAAAACACATCACTGTACGCGGTCCTGCCCACCAAAAAGACAAGATCCAGCCTCATCCACCAGAACACAGGCGCCAGTCCCCTCACCCAGGAAGCCTACACAACCCACTGAACCAACCTTAGCCACTGGGGGCAGACACCAAAAACAATGGGAACTACAAACCTGCAGCCTACAAAAAGGAGACCCCAGACACAGTAAGTTAGGCAAAATGAGAAGACAGAGAAACACACAGCAGATGAAGGAGCAAGGCAAAAACCCACCAGACCTAACAAATTAAGAGGAAATAGGCAGTCTACCTGAAAAAGAATTCAGAGTAATGATAGTAAAGATGATCCAAAATCTTGGAAATAGAATGGAGAAAATGCAACAAACGTTTAACAAGGACCTAGAAGAATTAAAGAGCAAACAAACTATAGTGAACAACACAATACATGAAATTAAAAATTCTCTAGAAGGAAACGATAGTGGAATAACTGAGGCAGAAGAACGGATAAGTGAACTGGAAAATAAAATAGTGGAAATAACTACTGAAGAGCAGAATAAAGAAAAAATAATGAAAAGAATTGAGGACAATCTCAGAGACCACTGGGACAAGATAAAACGCCCCAACATTCGAATTATAGGTGTCACAGAAGAAAAAGAGGAAAAAAAAAAAGGGACTGAGAAAATGTTTGAAGAGATTATAGTTGAAAACTTACTGAATATGAGAAAGGAACTAGTCAAGTCCAGGAAGCACAGAGAGTCCATACAGGATCAATCCAAGGAGAAACACGCCATGACACATATTAATCAAACTATCAAAAATTAAATGCAAAGAAAAAATATTAAAAGCAGCAAGGGAAAAGCAATAAGTAACATACAAGGGAATCCCCAAAAGGTTAACAGCTGATCTTTCAGCAGAAACTCTGCAAGTCAGAAGGAAGTGGCAAGACATATTTAAAGTGATGAAAGGGAAAAACCAACAATCAACATTACTCTACTCAGCAAGGATCTCTTTCAGATTCGATAGATAAATTAAAACCTTTACAGACAAGCAAAAGGTAAGAGAATTCAGCACCACCAAACCAGCTTTACAACAAATGCTAAAGGAACTTCTCTAGGCAAGAAACACAATAGAAGGAAAAGACCTACAATAACAAACCCAAAACAAGTAAGAGAATGGTAATAGGAACATACATATCAATAACTACCTTAAATGTAAATGGATTAAATGCTTCAACCAAAACACATAGACTGGCTGAATGGATACAAAAACAAGACCCGTATATATGCTGTCTACAAGAGACCCACTTCAGACCTAGGGACACATACAGACTGAAAGTGAGGGGATGGAAAACGATATTCCATGCAAATGGAAATCAAAAGAAAGCCGGAGTAGCAATTCTCATATCAGAAAAAATAGACTTTAAAACAAAGATTATTACAAGAGACAAAGAAGGACATGACATAATGATCAAGGGATCAATCCAAGAAGAAGATATAACAGTTGTAAATATTTATGCACCCAACATAGGAGCAACTCAATACATAAGGCAAATGCTAACGGCCATAAAAGGGGAAATCAACAGTAACACAATCATAGTAGGGGGCTTTAACACCCCACTTTCACCAAAGGACAGATCATCTGAAATGTAAATAAATAAAGAAACACAGGCTTTAAATGACACATTAAACAAGATGGACTTAACTAATATTTATAGGACATTCCATCCAAAAACAAGAGAATACACTTTCTTCTCAAGTGTCCGTGGAACATTCTCCAGGATAGATCATACCTTGAGTCACAAATCAAGCCTTGGTAAATTTAAGAAAATTGAAATCGTATCAAGCATCTTTTCCGACCACAACACTATGAGACTAGATATCAATTACAGGAAAAAATCTGTAAAAAATACAAGCACATGGAGGGTAAGCAATACACTACTTAATAACGAAGAGATTACTGAAGAAATCAAAGAGGAAATCAAAATATACCTAGAAACAAATGACAGTGAAAACACGACCACCCAAAACCTATGGAATGCAACAAAAGCAGTTTTAGGAGGGAAGTTTATAGCAATACAATCCTACCGCAAGAAACAGGAAACATCTCAAATAAACAAAATGTGCACCTAAAGCAATTAGAGAAAGAAGAACAAAAAAAAACCCCAAAGTTAGCAGAAGGAAAGAAATCATAAAGATGAGATTAGAAATAAATGAGAAAGAAATGAAGGAAACAATTGCGAAGATCAATAAAACTAAAAGCTGGTTTTTTGAGAAGATAAACAAAATTGATAAATCATTAACCACACATCGAGAAAAAAAGGGAGAAGACTCAAATCAATAGAATTAGAAATGAAAAAGGCGAAGTAACAACTGACCCTGCAGAAATAGAAAGGATCATGAAAGATTACTACAAGCAACTCTATGCCAGTAAAATGGACAACGTGGAAGAAATGGACAAATTCTTAGAAAAGCACAACCTTCTGAGACTGAACTAAGAAGAAATAGAAAATATAAACACAACAATCACAAGCACTGAAATTGGGACTGTGATTAAAAGTCTTCCAACCAACAGAAGCCCAGGAGCAGATGGCTTCACAGGCAAATTCTGTCAAACATTTAGAGAAGAGCTAACACCTATCCTTCTCAACTCTTCCAAAATAGAGCAGAGGGAGGAACACTCCCAAACTCATTCTGCGAGGCCACCATCACCCTGATACCAAAGTCAGACAAAGATGTCACAAAGAAAGAGAACTACAGGCCAATATTACTGATGAACATAGATGCAAAATTCCTCAACAAAATACTAGCAAACAGAATCCAACAGCATATAAAAAGGATCATACACCATGATCAAGTGGGGTTTATCCCAGGAATACAAGGTTTCTTCAATATATGAAAATCAATCAATGTGATAAACCATATTAACAAACTAAAGGAAAAAAACCATATGATCATCTCAATAGATGCAGAAAAAGTTTTCGACAAAATTCAACACCGATTTGTGATAAAAACCCTCCGGAAAGTAGGCATAGAGGGAACATACTTCAACATAATAAAGGCCATATACGACAAACCCACAGCCAACATCGTTCTCAATGGTGAAAAATTGAAACATTTACTCTAAGATCAGGAACAAGACAAGGTTGCCCACTCTCACCACTGTTATTCAACATAGCTTTGGAAGTTTTAGCCACAGCAATTAGAGAAGAAAAAGAATTAAAAGGAATCCAAATTGGAAAAGAAGTGAAGCTCTCACTGTTTGCAGATGACTTGATACTGTACACAGAGAATCCTAAAGATGCTACCAGAAAACTACTAGAGCTAATCAATGAATTTGGTAAAGCAGCAGGGTACAAAATTAATGCACAGAAATCTCTGGCATTCCTATACACCAATGATGGAAAATCTGAAAGAGAAATTAAGGAAATACTCCCATTTACCATTGCAACAAAAAGAATAAAATTCCTAGGCATAAACCTACCTAAAGAGACTAAAGACCTGTATGCAGAAAACTATAAGACACTGATGAAAGAAATTAAAGATGGTACAAACAGATGGCGAGATATACCATATTCTTGGATTGGAAGAATCAACATTGTGAAAATGACTATACTACCCAAAGCAATCTACAGATTCAATGCAATCCCTATCAAACTACCAGTGTCATTTTTCACAGAGCTAGAACAAAAAGTTTTATAATTTGTATGGAGACACAAAAGACCCCGAATAGCCAAAGCAATCTTGAGAAAGAAAAATGAAGCTGGAGGAATCAGGCTCCCTGACTTCAGACTATACTGCAAAGCTACAATAATCAAGACAGTATGGTACGGGCACAAAAACAGAAATATAGATCAATGGAACAGGATAGAAAGCCCAGAGATAAACCCTCACGCATATGGTCACCTTTTTTTTTTGATAAAGGAGGCAAGAATATACAGTGGAGAAAAGACAGCCTTTTCATTAAGTGATGCTGGTAAAACTGGAGAGCTACATGTAAAAGAATGAAATTAGAACACTCCCTAACACCATACACAAGAATAAACTCAAAATGGATTAAAGACCTAAATGTAAGGCCAGACACTATCAAACTCTTAGAGGAAAATATGGGCAGAACACTCTATGACATAAATCACAGCAAGATCCTTTTTGACCCACCTCCTAGAGAAATGGAAATAAAAACAAAAATAAACAAATGGGACCTAATGAAACTTAAAATCTTTTGCACAGCAAAGGAAACCATAAACGGGTCGAAAAGACAGCCCTCAGAATTGGAGAAATATTTGCGAATGAAGCAACTGATGAAGGATTAACCTCCAAAATTTACAAGCAGCTCATGCAGCTCAATATCAAAAAAACAAACAACCCAATCCAAAAATGGGCAAAAGAGCTAAACAGACATTTCTCTAAAGAAGATATACAGATTGCTAACAAACACATGAAAGAATGCTCAACATCACTAATCATTAGAGGAATGCAAATGAAAACTACAATGAGATATCACCTCACACCAGTCAGAATGGCCATCATCAAAAAATCTACAAACAATAAATGCTGGAGAGGGTGTGGAGAAAAGGGAACCCTCTTGCACTGTTGGTGGGAATGTAAATTGATACAGCCACTATGGAGAACAGTATGGAGGTTCCTTAAAAAACTAAAAATAGAACTCCCATACCACCCAGTGATCCCACTACTGGGCATATACCCTGCGAAAACCATAATTTCAGAAAGAGTCATGTACCACAATGTTCATTGCAGCTCTATTTACAATATCCAGGACATGGAATCAACCTAAGTGTCCATCATCAGATGAATGGATAAAGAAGATGTGGCACATATATACAGTGGAATATTACTCAGCCATAAAAGGAAATGAAATTGAGTTATTTGTAGTGAGGTGGATGGACCTAGAATCTGTTGTACAGAGTGAAGTAAGTCAGAAAGAGAAAAACAAATACTGTATGCTAACACATATATATGGAATCTAAAAAAAAAAAAATTGGTTATGAAGAACCTAGGGGCAGGGGCAGCTCAGGAATAAAGACGCAGAAGTAGAGAATTGACTTGTGGACAGGAGGAGGGGGAAGGGTAAGCTGGGACGAAGTGAGAGAGTGGCATGGACTTATATATACTAGCAAATGTAAAATAGATAGCTAGTGGGAAGCAGCCGTATAGCACAGGGAGATCAGCTCGGTGCTTTGTGACGGCCTAGAGGGGTGGGATAGGGAGAGTGTGAGGGAGACCCAAGAGGTAGGAGATACGGGGATGTATGTATACATATAGCTAATTCACTTTGTTATATTAGCAGAAGCTAACACACCATTGTAAAGCAATTATACTCCTATAAAGATGTTAAAAAAAATGATCTGCAGCCTGATCCCCTTTTCATTGGAATTTTCTAGACTTCCAAGAAGCTAGCAGCACTTCAGTGCTAAAGTATGAGATATAGATGCATAAGTCAACCTTTTCTGAAGACATAATAGTTGCATACAATAAAAAATTATGCTTTGCAGGGTTGTTGCTTCCAAACAATGTGAATTTATAGGGCATGGATTTCGAATAACAGAAATTGTCTGGTTGTCATTCTGGCCAGGTGACTACATGAGGATGATCTCTGCAGACCCTCTTTCATTTGGTTCCTGCTGTGGATTTGGTAACACTGTGTACTGAATCCTGGGAATATAATTTTGCCTTGGATTACTGTTACAAGGGCTAATGATTGTCCTGTTTTCCAAATTTTAAGGGCATGGAGACAGCAAATTGAATATTTGGTGTTTTACTTACCCTTTTAAACTAATAAAAGTGAAACTCTTGAGAGATTTATTTCACCTGTAATTTCTTAGGCCCTGGAGGATACACAACCATTAGAAAGAGAGACAGACTAAGTTGTTTCTAGCTGCTGTAAGGAGCATACTTGTAGTCATCAAGAATACCTCTGAATGAGATGAAATTGAGTAAGAAATTTAGGAGGACATCTTTTTCTCCCAAATGTAACAAAATTTTGGATTTTAGTTTTTTAATTCCTAAGAACAAAGTAGTTGAATTTAATTGCTTTGGATGTTTATCTTTAAATTTTAACTTGAACAGGATTTACATATTTGACCTTTAATTTCTCCCTGAGAATTTTATAATTGCATAGAATTAAAATCAGGGGCATATCTCATTTGACATTTTTAAATGTGTGTGCCATGGGTTTTATGCATTTCATATCACTGTTGGTTTCTGAGGTCACAGTACTTTGAAGCTGGCCATGATTTTGGATTAAAAAGGAATAGAATGGAAATGGGATGACTGAGGAGCATGTTTAAATCATGTGTATTTCTCACCCGTGTTAAAGACCGGAGACCAGCAGAGTCCCAGAAGGGTGTCCAAAGGACCTGCCTTTGGCATAAGACAAACAGCCTCCTGAAGGTGGAGGCAGGGCTGGCTTGATGAATGGCTCACCTCCAACCTCAGGGAGAGCCACACACTTCTTTACAGCAGGAATAGTGACAAGGCACAAATAATTCTAGGACAAAATCTGTCTCGGATGGATGCAAATCTCAGTGGGACTGGGAAGACATCTTTTCCTGCTTTCTCTTGTTTCTGGAAGAAAGATTTTCGCCAGATCAGCCAAAGCCACTGTGCCCTTTCTTCTCTTCACCCATAGAGAGGTGACAGGCTTAGGGGATTGGTAAACTTGGGGTGAAAAAAAAAACTAGATGTACGTAGCTCAGTGCTGTCCTCATTTTTCCTTCTGGGAATCAGCTGTTAACAATGAGGACATATTTTGTTTTGCTGGCAAATAACTGAAGAGTGTCATAATTCTGAGGTTTGGTTAACATCTGTCTTTTACCAAGCTATCCGCTTCAATTTACCTTCAGTAATAAGTTGGTATTTTGACATACAGAGTTGTAATGTATTCTCAAATTATTTAGAATCTGATGAAGAGATGTGATCTTTACTGTATGATCTTCCCTGGGGGGGTGCTCAGCAGTAAGTAGTATTATTCGTATTTTAAAGAAGGAATAGAAGCACTGAGTTTAAATTATTATATACAGGATCACACAGATAAGTAGATAAATTGTGACTCAAATCCATGTAATCCTACTCTAGAGACTGTGTTCTTAACAACTATGTTGTATTGCCCTGGTGACAAGTTTAGTTTCTGAAAATGTAGCCAAAAACAAAACAAAAAAAAGGTAATGGAATAAAAGCTCAGGGTACTCAAGAGGGGCATTGTGAGACTGTTGTCCTAATTTTTCACTCTTTCTTTCCCTTTTAGTCTCAACTCCAATTTCTCCCACCTTCTGGGATAAATTTAGCCAAGGCTTAAGTGTTGGTAGAAAGTGAAACTTTGGGCTCCTTTCTGTAGGTTACTTCGTGAGAGCTGGTTTGGGGCTTTTGTCTCAGTGTGGGAGAGATCCGTGTCTGGAGATTAATAGTGGGTAATACTGAAGAAGGAATAGAAAGTTATGGATCTTGGGAAGAGTTTGACCCACTGAGACCTGAGTCTGCAATAAAGGAAGGTCAAACTCGATCCACTATGTGTGTGTCTGATCTTTCTGGCTCCCAAGACACTGATAAAGGAGCTTATGGAGCCCAGCCTTGAAAATATAAAGAGCCTGGGAACAGGGATGTGCTTCAAAAATAGGACAGGTAACTGGCCTTCTGATAACTCCTAGCATTTAGACCTTGCCCCACATCTTGTATGGTTTTCTACAACTGAGGAACTGCTGCCATTTAGGATACTCTCCATTCTTCAGCCTTAACGTGTCCACAAAGAAATACAGATTCTCAGAATTATCCTAAATGCAGAACACAAGGAAATCATAAATGGCAAAGTAAAGCTGTTGGAAGATATATGCGATTTAAAAAAAAGTAATTAAACCTAAGGATATTTAAATGGAGCCTATATAAGCACAACTACTCAAAAAATAATTTCTAGAGAAAACAAAGAGAAATGGTTTCCCAACTAAAAATTTTGGTTCTTAAGTTCAAGTATGATCACTTTCTTTTTGTAGTAGGTGGTTGGTACATTAAATGCAAATATTATTATAAAACAGAGAAAAAATATTTTTATATATACATAAACATGAATACTTATATATGCACATAAACAATAAATATACATATATATATATGTGTGTATATATATTATATATTATCCAGAAGAACAAGGAAACACACAGGAAAAAGTCATGTAAAATCTAGTACTTACTTTCTGGTAAAAAATAGTTTTATCTCACCCAATTATTTCAAGCTTTGAGGTTTTTCTTACCTTAAGTCCTTTAAAGGCTGATCAAAATCAAACACACAGGGGTAGAGGATAGGCAGTTTGCTTGGGAGGTGAGTAGGCTGGGTCCCTTCCTAATTCAAGATAGCTGGTGGCCTTATAAGAACAAGGTGAAAGAGACACCCAGGAGAGAACATATTGTGAAGACAGAAAGATATTGGAGTGATCCATCTACAAATCAAGGAACACCAACGATTGCGTGCCAGCAAGCATGAGAAACTAGGAAAGGCAAAACAAAACAAAACAAAACTCCTCTGCAAGTTTCAGAGAGAAGCTGGCCCTGAAGGTACCCTGATTCTGGACTTCTGGCCTCCATAACTTTGAGACAATACATTTCTGTTGTTTTAAGCCATCTGGTTTGTCGTACTTTGTTACACCAGCCCTAGCAAACTCATTCAGTTGGGGTGTGCTCCATGAACTGGTGCTGGTGAAAGAAAAATTGGAGCAGATTTCCCCAGCTGACTGCTGGTGGACAGGCAGAATGAGTAAGAAATAAACCATTGTTGTTCAAAGCCTGTCAGGTTGACGCAGAACTTGGTAAACTTGAAGTAGTGTACTCATTCTTTATATAGATAGATGATTGATTGATAGATAGATAGATAGATAGATAGTCTTTACTGAAGGGAGAGACGTGGCAGCAGGTGGTGGCAACACTGGTTTTGGACAAGAACACTAACACAGCTTGGGATCAAATTTTAGGCACCATCCCTAGTGGTAAATGCTATAGATCTCATTGAATTCTACAGCCTGAATATAGGTAAACAGTGTCTCTAAAACATTTTAGCTAACAATAAAATTGATCACCTTTATTATTTTTTTTCAATAAGAACCTATTTATAACACTCACTATGCCAGAAAAGCAAGTCAGTGATTTTTCCAATGAAAATACATCTCTAACATTTACCTTGTGTTCAGCCATTGGCTTAGGAAGATTTTTTTCTTTTTTGCCCGATGCATAAAATCCTGCTTTTTGAATGTCATTATGTTTCCTTCGAATAAACCACTCACAAAATGTTCAATTCAGTTCATTCACTTAAGCCCATAAATATTTTCTGAGTACGCACTATGTTCCAGGGAAATAATAGGAAATAGTCATAATCATAATAACCATCTTATGACATTTAAGAGTCTGTTAGGAGACACTAATATTGAACACCACAAATAAATATATAAAAATTATTGCAGATGTGACAGGAGTGTTATTTTCAAACCATAGTAGTTTGTCAATTCAGCATATTCCCTGGGGTGGCATTTAGGTCCCAGGTGCCTTATGTAGCATTATGTCATTTAGGGGAGAGCATCTAGGCTTCAGCTGACAACTGCCCATGCTGTTAGCAGCTAAGATGTACATGATATATTATCCTTGTTGGGGTTTTAGTTTTCAAAGTTACTCCATGCTGGAATCCCCTAAGATGTTGGATGAAATATGGGTTGCTGGGAATGTGTATATATAAGAATAGAAGTGCAGATTGAGATAGGCTGCAGCGGAATTGCACGTTAACTCAATTCACAAACCTTCCCTGAACATTCAACACATGCATTTCCTGTTTTTATTAGTCATACAGAATATTAGAAGAAAATATTTATGTTCTGAGAGCAAATGACGTAGAATCTAACATTCTGTGACTGTTCAAATAAGCATCTGTGAGGGAAAAGGACTTATTCATATATGCAGGGCCAAGAAATACAGCATCATGCACAATTTCTGGAAAAAAAGTGACAGAGGATGTATTCCATTAACATGAAAAATAAATTCAAGAAAGAAAAAGCTATGTGATATATAAAAAATTGGAAAACCACATCATTAAATCTGAATTATTATTTAAAAAAACAACTTTTTAATTTAATGCAAATAAGAAATAGACGTTTTAAACAAGAACCTGGAAAAGTAATTATCTTACAGTGAAAATTAGGAATTACAACTGTGCAAACTTTTTTTTTTTTGGTGGGAGGACAGAGCTTTCAGCTTTGTTCAAAAGTGCAAAACAAACAAAAAATAAGTAACTCTGCATTTTAAAAATAAGTATGGCAATCTGTATATCTTCTTTGGAGAAATGTCTGTTTAAGTCTTCTGCCCATTTTTGGATTGGGTTGTTGGTTTTTTTGATATTGAGCTACATGAGCTGCTTGTAAATTTTGGAGGTTAATCCTTCATCAGTTGCTTCATTCACAAATATATTCTCCCACTCTGAGGCTTGTCTTTTCCTCTTGTTTATGGTTTCCTTTGCTGTGCAAAAGCTTTTAAGTTTCATTAGGTCCCATTTGTTTATTTCTGTTTTTATTTCCATTTCTCTAGGAGGTGGGTCAAAAAGGATCTTGCTGTGATTTATGTCATAGAGTGTTCTGCCTATGTTTTCCTCGAAGAGTTTGATAGTGTCTGGCCTTACATTTAGGTCTTTAATCCATTTTGAGTTTATTCTTGTGTATGGTGTTAGGGAGTGTTCTAATTTCATTCTTTTACATGTAGCTGTTCAGTTTTCCCAGCACCACTTAATGAAGAGGCTGTCTTTTCTCCATTGTATATTCTTGCCTCCTTTAACAACAATAAGGTGACCCTATGTGCGTGGGTTTATCTCTGGGTTTTCTATCCTGTTCCATTGATCTATATTTCTGTTTTTGTGCCAGTACCATACTGTCTTGATTACTGTAGCTTTGTATAGGACATCTATCAATTTATCAATATATAATCTATTGAGAAAGATAGTTTTTAACAGAGAATACACATTTTTCCTAATATCCATGAAACATTTAAAACAATTGACCATTTACTAGACATGGAAAGAAAAAAGTGCAATAAAGTCTAAAGAGGCAAAATCATACAGATTTATTCTCTGAATACAAAAGAAAATTTATCAAAAAATTGAATAGTGCAACCTATCCTCCACCTGTTAAATTTGAGAGTTAAAATAAAAACATCTAAATATTTTGAGTTAAATTTTTAAAAATAGAGTTAAGTTCTATTATAAATAAATGTAAATGAAAACATTAAATATCAAAACTATGGAGCATAAAACTAGAGGCCAATTAAAAATTTAAATATCACAATTAGAGAACAGGATAGACTGAAGATAAGTAAAAACACCTTTAAATTGAGGAATTAAATTAATAAATTAATAATAAATTAATATTTTGTTGAAAGACTAACAAAATAATTTAAAAATAGATGATAGGGAAGATTTAATATAAAATGGAAATTAAAAAATTAAAATAAGTATACTTTAGCATACAATCTAAAATCGTTCTTTGGAAGAACTAATTTTAGCAGGTTTAATCCAGGGGAAATAAAAGAGAAAAACATAAGCAAATCTGAGGAATAAAAAAGAGCAAATAAAACTGCAAATAAAAATAAAACCAAAAACAATTCTAAGAAATCACTATGAATACATTCATATCAATTCAATTAAAATTATAGCTGAAGATGATTAAGTAAGAAAAGTAAAGATTGGCAAAGAAATTAAAGAGAAGGCAGAAAACTTACTGGAACAATAGAAATAAAAAATAAAAATTTTTTTTTGAAAAAATAAGGAAAGTTTTATTCTCCAGAAGGGCGTCAAATCCATCATTTTAACAGGTTGAATTCCAAAACATGGTCATGCACGTTATAGCTAATTTAAATAGTTGCAGAGCCTAGACAAAATAGAAAGCTTCCTAACATTCTTTGAAGCTACTAAGCTTGATAAGAATTGGATAGGTTATTCCTACCCCTGTTTGCTGGATCCCATCTCTTTCCTCCTTACCAGTCTTAGAGTGCCTGGTTCTTGATTATTGGCACTCCATTCTGGAAAACTGCAGCTCTCATGCCTTCTGTGTACTTGGCTGGCACATTGTCAACCAACACTGTGTGTCAACCAACCTAAATATCTGCTTGCTTTCTTTTTTTTTTCCCAGATATAATTAACATATAACATAGTGTAAGTTTAAGGTGTACAAGATATTGATTTGATACATTTATCTTGCAATATGATTGCCATTGTAGTGCTAGCTAACGTCTCTGTTGCATCACAGAATTATCATTTTAGCCATGGAAACAATTAAGATGGAGTCTTCTAGAAAGTTTAATGTTTATAATATAGTTTTATTGTCTATAATCACTGTACTGTGTGTTAGATCTCCAGGACTTATTTATCTATTTAGTCACAGGTACGTACCCTTAAACAACATCTCTCTTTGAAGCTGAATCTTGTACTTCTGGAGAAAAAACAAATCAGAAGGACACATTATCATCTGAAAATGAATAATCCTAATCCTCAACTGTCTGGAATACCTATTTGTTCTTCCTAAGCAGGGTTCCTGCAACCTCAGTTATTTGTGTACTTTCTTTATTATTTTTCCCAAAAGAAGTATGTCTTGAATTATGCTTATTAATTTTTTCCTTAAAATCAACTGTTTACAAAAATCAATTCAATTAAAAGAAAAATTTATTTCACATTATAAATTGAAAATCTGAATTACTTGATATAAGTGTATGGTGATATGAAGATACTTATCAAAAAAAAACCAAACAAAATGATGTTGTTTGATGAGATACTTCTCTCATTCAAGGAATAAGAAAAATTCCTGAGAGAACTTTTAAAAATGTAGTGATTTTTTTAAAACAACTCCTTACTTTTTTGACTGCCATCTCCTACACTTAAATCCTCCATCAGCCGTCCAGTATTTTGTGTACTTTTTAAAAAATTTACAGTTTTAACTACCATCTCCTGCTTCATTCCCATTTTCAATGCTCTAGTAATTTTATTCAACAGATATTGACTATACACATGCTATATGTGATGTACCCTTCTGCACTGTCCTGTGTAATGTGGAAGGTATTCAGTATATCAACAGCAGTACAAACCAAAACCAACTCTCCTACACTGAACACAAAACCAAAAATAATTAAAAAAAAAGAAAATCCTGCCTCAGTGGTTATATCAGCTCTACATTATTAAGAATTATTTACTCCTCTTGCTTCGGGCCACTTTGTTCACCCTTGTACTCTGTATACATCACTCCCCAAAACAGACCACACCCTCACTTCTGGTTTTTCCCTCCTACTCAACAAAAATACAAGCTCCATGTAGCCTGGGATTTTGCCTGACTCATGGTCCTTGGATACCTAGCACTTCGATTCACTCTTGGTTCAAAACCTTGGGAATTTCCCAGGTGAAAATCAAAACTGATCCTTGTACAGAGGATCAAGGAGAGGGCACACAGAGGGCAAGGAGAGGTAGAAAGAGGCATACCTCTCCACATTGGTAGGTGGCAGGTTTCACAAGCAAGGGAACTTACATAACAAGGCTACCTTCCCTCTTTCTCCAGGGGCACTCCAACCCCCAGTAATCAGGAGAGAAAGGGACCCCAAGCCAACTGCTCTGCCTTTGGGAGCAATGGGTGAAAGGTATTCTACATTACAATGGCAGGGGGTGAGGAGCCTCCAATTGCCCGGGTCCAGTTGGAGGGTGAACCTGCGGTTACATCCTCTTGTTGACCTCCTTCAACTGTTGTCTCTGGTGTGGTAGGCACTCAATAGGTATTCTTCTGAGAATTAATGACCCAGTCATAGAAAAATGAGCTGATCTTACTAAAGCACGGTTAACATGTCAGTTCAACTTTCTATAAGTTTTTTAGGTAATAATTAGATCTTCCTCTTAACAGTAACTATTAGGGTTGCTTGAAATAAGGGATAAGTGTACCTAATCACCTCTCTTACCAACATAATGACCATTAAATTCTCCCAAGAGGAAGGTAGAATGTTAGTACAAGATGGAAGAAAAAATTACTGCTTAATTAAAAGCCTCATATATGTGAGTCCTCATTTCATTCACTGTTTTTTAAGATAGGAGACTCAGTGGAAGGTGAGATCTACTTATGAGCAAATTTATTTTTATTTCAGTGGGGCTTCGTGTTACCAGGTGCTGAGCTAAATTTCTGTATTTTCTCAGCAGTGAACTTAAAATAATCAGAAACATTCCGTAAGTATATGAATGTTCACTCTTCTCTTCCTGAAATGGAAGTTCTTTGGGTGAGCTGAGCAGCTGAGTGCGTCATTTTGTTATTTTTTTCCTAGTAATGCAAATGCATATAAAGAGCCTCATGTGTTTAACACTATTTAATACTCACCATCTTACTGTTTGTTCTTCTCTTAAATTATCTTTTCCTGAAAAAGGAAGAACATCTCCTTACATGCACAAAAATGTAAAACACAGTACTAATGCCAGTCTTACTGTCATTGTGCTCAGCAAGTTACATGTTGCATCTCATTTAATAATGCAGCACTATGTATGGAGTTCCTTTATTTCTGTATGAGAGATGAGAAAACAGATATATATCTAGGCTAAATAAATTGCCCAAATTTATAAGGTAGTGAGAAAAAAAGTGTTAAAGCAGTTGGCTTGGGATCCCTTTCTCTCCTGATGACTGGGGAAAGAGGGAAAGTAGGTGACTCTACCTAATGTTCTTGTGAATCCACTGATAAGACCTCCTTTTAACATAGACAAAGGACATCCATTGGGAGCAGAGCCCCTACCTCTGTAATGCTTCTATCAAGATATCCCACGTTTAAGATTGTTTATGGTAAACAAAGTAATAATGTATAGATTTATGAGACATAGCTCTCTGGAAAATGCCACATAAGTTAAGCATGTAACTGGGCGTAAAATAAAGATGCTTGATAACCTAGATATGTCCTGGTCCAAGAGCTAACAGCTCCCTTAAAGATCTTATCTCTTCCTCTGGGCTAAAGAGTTTGTCCCATGTAAGAAAGTACCAGGGAAAGTATCCTTGATTTCCCAGACCCCTCCTTGTTTCATCCATGTTTCTTGATTATTTGTATTCTTGAATTTATTAGAAAAGTTTGATACTGGGTAAAATTTCTGATATGTGTGAGTCTGATTGGACAATTTCCTCTTTTAGGCTGGCTTAGCTGGTAAATGGTGGAATCACATTCCACATTCTTACACGCAGCAGAGCAGCACAGATGGTTCTCTAACTCTTATGACCTTTTTTTTGTTTTTAGTCTTATTAATCATTTCACAGCGGCACAGTAAAACTATCAAAGACCACTGTTCTACTAAGATTCTGAAAAGAATTCAAACTCTGTTTTGTATCTTCATAAAGGTTTAGTCTAAATTTTACGACATTCATTACAACAGAAATTCTTGTTTCCAGTAAAAAGATTCTAGACATTCTACTTAAACATAATACAAAATTTGCTACCAGCAAACATTTAAAATATATTTAATAAAATATAGATATTTCATAGCAGATTTGCAAAATTTTCTTTTCCAGCATTCCCAAAACAAAATAATAATTAACATTTGTATAGTAGTTTATAATTTACAATCAACTTATATATAAACTGCTCCAGTGATAACAAGAAGTACTGAAGGAAGTTTCTGCAAATCATTGAATAAAGTTTATTATGGATTTTATCAATTGATTTAATGTGATTTTTAAAATGTTACTGTACTAGGATTTACCTATACCACTACTTAGATATTTCCAAATTCAAAACTTACTTATGCACGTGAAAAATTCACAAATAATTTTTATGTTTTTGAATATCTGTACATTTATATGCTATTTCATCCAATGCCCATTAAGAAACTAGAAAAGATGCCAACAAAAAAAATAAGAATTTTACTCTTCATAATAATTCACATAAAGAAACAGTAAAAGCATTTTCAAATGGTACAGGGAAAAAAACTATAATAGAAATTTTCTGCTTGCTTCAGTTAAATTTATGAACTCCTTTACCTAGAAGGCTTATCATATGCTTTGTTTCATTAGTTCAGAAGAACTAATTGAAAACTGTAAATGATGAATTACTTAATTCCCATGGTACAAAGGGAACAACAAGAGTGGTGGAAGAAGAAAAATGGAAAAAGTATTTTTTATTGCTGAAATTCTCAACTTTTATATTAATCTGTTGCTAAAAGCATGCCATATATATTGCCTAAATTGAGGTCGACTAAAATTGTACAATGCATATGAAATATATCTCTTTGTGGTTTTCACTATATGTAATAATGTGTAAATGAAATAAAGAGAAACAGGAGGCTATGTTATGTAAGCCTTGTGAAAAGGTAGTGGACACTTCAGACATGGTCAAATCTAGGTTGGAGTGTAATAAGAACCCTTCCTTTCTATTGCAACCAGAAGCCAGAATTCTAGCATAGCTTTCTTTGCTGGGCTATTAGTTCTATATCTGTTCTGAGACATGTGGATTCTCCCCAGTATATTCACCAAATCCTGGGGAGGACTTTGGCAATTTTAGAGTGGACTATTGCCCAGGCATTTACTATCACGACCTCGGAAATAACCAAATTATAGCATCAAGGGAGACAGCTGGTATAGCAGAAAATGTACTTTCTCAGAGTATTAATTATTCATGAACATATAAAGAATAAGTTATTTGAGCCAAGTTCATGGAGAAACCTTCGGTCATTGACAAAGTGATGGAAAAGCTAATAAGCAAAGAGCAAACAGAGAAAGGAATGGTCCTGGAAGATACAGATGGTGGTGGGGATTTGGGAGGTTTAGGGAGAGAGGTTTCTGCATGTAAATGGACAATGAAAAGCATGATTAGAGTTAACATCAGGCCATTCTTCTAGTCACGACTTTCTTGAAGTTCCCGATTTCACTCTGAATAAAAGTCAGACTACTTATTGTGGCCCACAATGCCCTGCAGAATCTGGGCCCATAGTATCCCACTGACCTCACTTGTATTCTTTTTCCTCTCCTCACCCTGATTCAGTCACCCCTGGGCCCCAATTTTATTAAATGGGCATAGAATTGTGGGTTTGAAGCTCAGAGACAATAACTTCATAATTGGCAGTATATATTCTTTTATCTGTGTAGCATCATGCACCCATCTACACATATCTGAACTTCTATAAAACAACAAAAATATCTCTATGTTTACATCTAACAATAGGAAACTATCTTTGGTACAAATTGAGATGGTCTCTCCTTGAGCTGAGGAGACGCAAAGTACCTATAGTCAGTTTATCTATCTTTGGGGGAGAGTTGCGTTATCTTTTGGGGTTATGTTAATTACTCTGAAATTTCAGTGAAAGTTCCAACTTAATATTGTTACCTAAAATCTAAATTGTTCTGTAAACCTCCAACTACAACAACAGTATAAAAGATAATAACAGGAAGGAGGAGAGAGAAGGAAAAAGTTGACGCACACATACCTGACAATCAAGGAGGAAAATATGCAGAGCTGCTGCAGTCCTCATTCCTGCCACTCCTGATGAGACAGTAGTGGGTATTTTGAACTTCTTTTATCTACTCTACTTTCACGTTTTGTTTCTTTTACCTTAATGCAGGAAATTACTGGTAAGAGTGAACAAAACCTTTATTTCATTCAGAATTTTCAATCCTGTACTTCCGGGTTAAAGTATCAATAATTAAACAATTCAATTTGGACTACACAGTTATGAATTTGGGTAACGGCAATATCATCCAACTAATATTTTCTCCACCTAACTTGCAAAAATATCATAAAAATGCATTTGAAGAAGGACTTCTGGTAGCTGAGGACAATGGTGTCAGCATAGCTGCGTATCTCCAAAATATACTTCCCAAGCCATAAATAGAACCTAGAGAATAGTAAATTCTACACAAAACTACATTCTCAGCATAGCTTGAAGACGAAGAATGCTGAAACTACAAAATAAGTAAAAAGAAAAAATATCACCAAATTCCATCATGCTTTCTCTCATGCAAAGAAAGCTACCTCCATCCAGTTCTAAGGCTTTTTGGTCAACAAATACAGACTAAGAAAAACTGACTGTTGGGGAAAATGGAAGAGGGAAGCTAATGAGGAGATATCAGTGTGGTTTGGAGGGAAAAAAAACACCAAAAAGATTAAATCTATCCTAAATAAGAAAATACTGAGAAAATGTCCATGAGGATCTGGGCATAGAACAAAGGAAAATAATTCTAAGTATGCTCGATTTAAAGGCCTAGGTGCCATTTAAAGGACCAAGCACTATTTTAAAACATACATGATTTAAAGGGACAGGCATGATTAAATGAGGAATCTTTGAAATGTATAACTTCTAGAGAATTAAAAAAGGCAAAAAGAAAGGGAGAAACACCTTTGGCAATTGGGTGGTAAAAGAAAAAAATTTTAAAGGAAAATTTAGGATCCTGCAAGACAAATAGTGATACAAAATTGAAGCACTCTTTGATAGGATTCTTAGATATAACATCAAAAGCACAAGCAACAAAAAGAGAATAATACATAAAATCAGACTTTCTGAAAATGAAAAACTTTTGTGCACCAAAGAACATTGTCAGGAAATTGACAAGATGACATATGGGATGAGAGAAAATATGTGCAATTCTTATATTTGATAGGTGTCTAGTATTCAAAATATATATAGAACCTACAACTCAGCAAGTAAAAAAAAGGACAAACAACCCAATTAAACCATTGGCAAAGTACTTGAAGAGACACTTGCACAAAGAAGACATACAAATAATGAATACATTCCTAAAGTGCTCATCATTAGTCATTAGGGTAATGTGAGTATAAAGCAAAACCTTATAGAAGTATCACCTCTATGACGGTAATAGTAACAATACTCAGAAAACATCACTGTTGGAAACGATGTGGAAAAATTAGAACACTCTTACATTGCTGGTAGGAATGCAAAATTGTTCAGTCACTGTGGAAAACAGTTTGGCAGTTCCTAAATGGCCTTTTTTCCACTCTTAGATGTGTACCCCAAAGAACTGAAAACAAGTACTCAAACTAGTACATGTACATACATCTTTATAACAGGATAACTCACGATATCCAAAAGATGAAAGCGGCCCAAACATCTATCAATGGATGAATGGATAAAGAAATATTGATATATACATACAATGAAATTCAACTAACTCCAGTCTTGGTGGGATTGGGACAAGCAACATATTTGTGTTATACCTAGGCTTTCCCCTTTGAAACAGTAAATTAAAGATAACTAGGAATGCATGTACATGATATTAGGATCTGACCATACTTTCTGAGGACTCATGGCCAACACAGATCAGAAAATCAGGCATAGACCTTCTCTTGCATGAAATTTATATCCCAAATATAGGGATATACAAAAGGAAGTATTAGGCTGGCATCACAAGTAAAGAAGATCTGCAGGGCACCTCTGTTTTCCTAGTAATGTTAGAAACTCTGCAATTGAAACAAAAGAAATCTCACACTAGTTCAGCACAGATGGACTTCACCTTAGATGAAATTTGAGGAGGCTAGACCTAAAGAGTGATTTGCAAAAACTTGATAAGAGAGGGTGACTTTAATGTTAAGCAAAAAGCTACATTGGCTTTTAATATAGAATGTATTGGTCAATCAGGGAAAGCTGTACATACAATTTATAATCTATAATAAATGCAGGACAAAAGAAAGTAAGACATAAGCTGAAAATTCAGAAGAAAGTATTATTACAGAATTCAAAAATCATAGAATACTTTAACTTATTGGCATTTTTGATAAAATGAAAAAAAGCCCATGGCACATGGAAACTTGAGCAGGTAGGCTAAGACATACATAGTCTGTAAAGGCTGCTAGGGTAGTCAAATGGCATCAGATTAATTAAAATATGACCAAAAATAACAAAATTAAAATATAAATGGACTAAGAAATCCAAACAGAAGGCAAAGATTGGCAGAACTGATAAAAAAAATATGTGATCCAACTATACTAAGAGACACATTTTATATTCAAAGACAAATAGTTTGAGATGGAAAGGATGGAAAAAGATATGCCATACATACAGTACCCAAATGAAAGCTAGGATGGCTATACTAATGGAAACAAAAGAGATGGTAAGACCAAAATTTTTACTAGAGAAAATTTTTACTGGAGAAGGATATTTTATAATGATGAAAGGGTCAGTCCATAGGAACACATAAAATTTATAATCATATATGCACCTAGGAACACAGAATAAAAATACATGAAGTAAAACTGACATAATTGAACAGACCAGTATATGACTTAACAAAATGGTAGCCAAGGACAAGGTTCTTGTCCCTTCTTTCCCTCCCCAACCCCTCCCCCTGAATGCAGCTCAGCCTTAAGACTTAGAATGGAATGCATTAGTAGCAGTGATACACTACTATACTATTGTTGCCGCTTCCCTGGACATTACTGAGGATAGGGAAAGAGAAAATCATCCAGTTCTGTCCCACATTCCATCTCAAGACGGTTAGATGGACTTCTTGTCATGTCATCTACACTCTTGATTATTTATTTAAACAACAATGCCAACTGGACTAATTAGAAGTTATTTATAGTGTATTGAGAGCGCCTTAAAAATATCTGCTGAAGTTAACTTCATATGTAAAATTTGTAACCTAATTGTTACAGTTTATTTTTTGCACGGTAAAGAGTACTACCTTTCTAATTTACTGAGACTTCCGATATTTTATAATTGTTTTGATAAACGCATATTTCCTAGCTTATGTCTTGTTAATGGTACTAAATTTAGAAGCTGAACTTAATGACTAAGTAATAGGTATTGAAATGAAGCATTAATTTGGAATTGTTTATCACCAAATCTTGATCATATTAATGATTACACACCCTACTTTTTCATAGTTTGTTGAGCCTAATAAAATCTTGAAAAATAATTTATATTGTTTGAAAATAATGAGGCTTAATAAAGCTCTTAACTGTGATACTTTATCACAACTGAAAGGTATCCTACACTATTAATAAAAGCACTATCGTTGACCTGCTTAAGTGGCACTATCAAACAAATTTATTTTGATTGAGATTAATAGTCACTAATGTTGAAACTTACAAATTGGTTAAATTTCAATGCTAATGTAATTTTAAATGTTTTCATCAGTGATATGTCAATTCACACTGTCACATTTGGATTCTAATAAAATGGTACTAAATATGATAGCTGAATATTTCTAAGTCTATTGAAATAATCCTTTAACAATAACTCATTTTAGCTTAATCTGTAAATAAAGAATTAAAAAGTGATTTCAAGATGACTTTGAATTTATATGCATATTCAACAGTTTCACGTTAGATTGTTGTATATTTTACTATTTGTAGAGTTTTATTTCCAATTTCAAGATTTTTAAATCCATATTACATAAGGAGAGAATATGTTATAAATATGTATTATGGATAACTGAGTCAATTTTTTAATAAAGACTTTTAAATTCCTTAAAGTTCTAGTGAGATATAGTAACATTTTTATTATTCTTTCTTGCCCTAAAATTCCATTAAATTTATTAGAATATGAGTAATCTTTTTAATCCTTGTCCTCAGTTAGTAGGTCTACAATTAACATCAAAGAAAAAATAGGGACTTTCTTACCATTATATTTCTTCTTGGGTTAATTTTACTTATGGTACAATAAACAGATCATAAACATACATTAAAAGAGATTTTACAAACATATGCATTTGTGTAACAACTAACATTCAAAATATAGAATATTTTCATCTGTGCTGAAGGTTCCTTTGTGTCCCCTTGAAGTAAGTTCCCATCTTTCCATAAGTATTCACTGTTTTGACTTCTTTCACAATAGTTTTAGCTGTTTCTGAACTAAAAAAAAAAGAAAAAGAAAAAATTTATCATAGATATTAGACCTTCTAAGTCTTTGTTCTTCCACTCAAGGTAGTGTTTTGAGATTTATCAATATTGTGTGTACCAGTAGTTAGTTCTTTTTATTTATATCATTGTACGAATATACCAGCATTTATTTATTCTCACGTTAATGGACATTTTGGTCATTTACAGATTTGGGGTATTGCATACAAGTGCTTTCTGTGAGGCCATGGGAGTATATGTTTAAATTTGTAATTGGTTGATCTTTTTATACTACTATAAGGAATGAACAAAACTTTCTGTTTCTTCACATCATAACCAATATTGGTGTTATCAGGCTTTTGAATTGTTCTCATTCTAGTGATTGTGAAGTAGTATCTTATTTTAATTTTAATTTAATTTTATTTTAATTTTCATTTGCATTTACCTAAATTCTAATGACATTGAGTAATATTTTATGTGCTTACTGGCCATTTGTATATCTTGTTTTTTGAATTATCTATTCAGATATTTCCTCCTTTATTGTTTTGTCATTTTTATTTGCTTGAAAAAAAGAAACACGTATTTTAGATACACATCTTATCTCATATACATTTATTTTAGATATTTCTTTCCAGTCCCTGGATTGTGTTTTCATTTCGTTAAGTGTCCTTTGATGAGCAGAAGTATTAAATTCTAAGAAGTCTAAATAGTTATTTTATTATTTTTTTGTGGTCAGTAGATTTGTGTCCTCTAAGATAACCTTCTTCCTTCCCCAATTTGATGAAGATATTAGTTCTATGCTGTCTTCTAGAAGCTTTATAGATTACCTTCTTTGTTTAGATTTATGTTGTATCTTTAGTTACTTTGTTATATGGCATGAGGAAGAGATCTAGATTCATTTTTTTATCCAGTTGTTTCAACCCCATTTGTGGAAAGGTTGTCTTTCTCACATCTTGTTGATTGCATGATCAAAAATCAATTGACTATATATGTGAAGGTCTATTTTTGAACTTTCTATTATGACAAATTGAGCAGTATATCTATATGAAAACACACAGTATACCTTCTTTAACAAAGCTATATGTAAGGCCTCCAGATCACACAGTGTGAGTCCTTCAACTTTGTTCTAATTTTTAGAGATTGCTCTAGTTATTTAGTTATTTTAGGTCTTTTGTTACAATTGGCTTATAGAGGCTATCCAAAAAAAGCTTATTCACTTATTGATTAGAATTTAGGTGAAGTTATACATAATTTGGGGGAAAATTGACATCTTAAGAGTAATGTCTTTAACATGGTACGTATCTCCACCTATTTAGATTTTCCTTAATTTCACACATCAGTAACTGTTAATTTTCAATGCAGTATAGTTTTCTGTATAATTTTTCAGTCTTATACACTTTTGTTAGATTTGGTTACCAATGTTTCATGTGTTTTGATTCTGTTGTAAATAGCATGGGATTTTTTTTTTTTTTGCTGCGCCATGCAGCATGCGGGATCTTAGTTCCCCCACCAGGGATTGAACCCACACCCCCTGCAGTGGAAGCATGGAGTCTTAACCACTGGACCACCAGGGAAGTCTCAGCAGCATGGATTTTTAAATCATTTTTCATTTAGATAGCCACATCCACCAGGGGGCAGACAGCAGAAGCAAGAAGAACTACAGTCCTGCAGCCTGTGGAACAAAAACCACATTCACAGAAACATAGACAAGATGAAAAGGCAGAGGGCTATGTACCACATGAAGGAACAAGATAAAACCCCAGAAAAACAACTAAGTGAAGTGGAGATAAGCAACCTTCCAGAAAAAGAATTCAGAAAAATGATAGTGAAGATGATCCAGGACCTCGGAAAAAGAATGGAGGCAAAGATCCAGAAGATGCAAGAAATGTTTAAAAAAGACCTAGAAGAATTAAAGAACAAACAAACAGAGATGAACAATACAATAATTGAAATGAAAACTACACTAGAAGGAATCAATAGCAGAATACCTGAGGCAGAAGAACGGATAAGTGACCTGGAAGACGGAATGGTGGAATTCAGTGCTGCGGAACAGAATGAAGACAAAAGGATGAAAAGAAATGAAGACAGCCTAAGAGACCACTGGGAAAACATTAAATGCAACAACATTCACATTATAGGGGTCCCAGAAGGAGAAGAGAGAGAGAAAGGACCTGAGAAAATATTTGAAGAGATTATAGTCGAAAACTTCCCTAACATGGGAAAGGAAATAACCTTCCAAGTCCAGGAAGTGCAGAGAGTCCCATACAGGATAAACCCAAGGAGAAACACACTGAGACACATAGTAAGCAAACTGGCAAAAATTAAAGACAAAGAAAAATTATTGAAAGCAGCAAGGGAAAAATGACAAATAACATACAAGGGAACTCCCATAAGGTTAACAGCTGATTTCTCAGCAGAAACTCTACAAGCCAGAAGGGAGTGGCACGATATACTTAAAGTGATGAAAGAGAAGAACCTACAACCAAGATTACTCTACCCAGCAAGGATCTCATTCAGATTCGATGGAGAAATCAAAAGCTTTACAGACAAGCAAAAGCTAAGAGTATTCAGCACCAACAAACCAGCTCTACAACAAATGCTAAAGGAACTTCTCTAAGTGGGAAACACAAGAGAAGAAAAGGACCTACAAAAACAAACCCCAAACAATTAAGAAAATGGTCACAGGAACATACATATCGATAATTACCTTAAACATGAATGGATTAAATGCTCCAACCAAAAGACACAGGCTTGCTGAATGGATACAAAAACAAGACCCATATATATGCTGTCTACAAGAGACCCATTTCAGACCTAGGGACACATACAGACTGAAAGTGAGGGGATGGAAAAAGATATTCCATGCAAATGGAAATCAAAAGAAAGCTGGAGTAGCAATACTCATAACAGATAAAATAGACTTTAAAATAAAGAATGTTACAAGAGACAAGGAAGGACACTACATAATGATCATGGGATCAATCCAAGAAGAAGATAGAACAATTATAAATATATATGCACCCAACATAGGAGCACCTCAATACATAAGACAACTGCTAACAGCTATACAAGAGGAAATCCACAGTAACACAATAATAGTGGGGGACTTTAACACCTCACTTACACCAATGGACAGATCATCCAAAATGAAAATAAATAAGGAAACAGAAGCTTTAAATGACACAATAGGCCAGATAGATTTAATTCGTATTTATAGGACATTCCATCCAAAAACAGCAGATTACACTCTCTTCTCAAGTGCGCACGGAACATTCTCCAGGATAGATCACATCTTGGGTCACAAATCAAGCCTCAGTAAATTTAAGAAAATTGAAATCATATCAAGCATCTTTTCTGACCACAATGCTATGAGATTAGAAATGAATTACAGGGGAAAAAAAGGTAAAAAACACAAACACATGGAGGCTAAACAATACGTTACTAGATAACGAAGAGATCACTGAAGAAATCAAAGAGGAAATCAAAAAACACCTAGAGACAAATGACAATGAAAACACGATGATCAATAACCTATGGGATGCAGCAAAAGTTCTAAGAGGGAAGTTTATAGCTATACAAGCCTACCTCAAGAAACAAGAAAAATCTCAAATAAACAATCTAACCTGACACCTGAAGGAACTAGAGAAAGAAGAACAAACAAAACCCAAAGTTAGCAGAAGGAAAGAAATCATAAAGATCAGAGCAGAAATAAATGAAACAGAAACAAAGAAAACAATAGCAAAGATCAATAAAACTAAAAGCTGGTTCTTTGAGAAGATAAACAAAATTGATAAACCATTAGCCAGACTCCTCAAGAAAAAGAGGGAGAGGACTCAAATCAATAAAATTAGAAATGAAAAAGGAGATGTTACAACGGATGCTGCAGAAATACAAAGCATCCTAAGAGACTACTACAAGCAACTCTATGCCATTAAAATGGACAACCTGGAAGAAATGGACAAATTCTTAGAAAGGTATAACCTTCCAAGACTGAACCAGGAAGAAATAGAAAATATGAACAGACCAATCACAATTAAAGAAATTGAAACTGTGATTAAAAACCTTCCAACAAACAAAAGTCCAGGACCAGATGGCTTCACAGGTGAATTCTATCAAACATTTAGAGAACAGCTAACACCCATCCTTCTCAAACTCTTCCAAAAAATTGCAGAGGAAGGAACACTCCCAAACTCATTCTATGAGGCCACCATCACCCTGACACTAAAACCAGACAAAGATACTACAAAAAAAGAAGATTACAGACCAATATCACCGGTGAATATAGATGCAAAAATCCTCAACAAAATACTGGCAAACAGAATCCAACAACACGTTAAAAGGATCATACACCATGATCAAGTGGGATTTATCTCAAGGATGCAAGGATTCTTCAGTATATGCAAATCAGTCAGTGATACACCATATTAACAAATTGAGGAAGAAAAAACATATGATCTTCTCAATAGATGCAGAAAAAGCTTTTGACAAAATTCAACACCCATTTATGATAAAAACTCTCCAGAAAGTGGGCATAGAGGGAACCTACCTCAACATAATAAAGGCCATATACAACAAACCCACAGCAAAAATCTTTCTCAATGGTGAAAAACTGAAAGCATTTCCTCTAAGATCAGGAACAAGGCAAGGATGTGCACTCTCCCCACTATTATTAAACATAGTTTTGGAAGTCCTAGCCACGGCAATCGAGAAGAAAAAGAAATAAAAGGAATACAAATTGGAAAAGAAGAAGTAAAAGTGTCACTGTTTGCAGATGACATGATACTATACATAGAGAATCCTAAAGATGCCACCAGAAAACTACTAGAGCTAATCAATGAATTTGGTATAGTTGCAGGATACAAAATTAATGCACAGAAATCTCTTGCATTCCTATACACTAATGATGTAAAATCTGAAAGAGAAATTAAGGAAACACTCCCATTTACCACTGCAACAAAAAGAATAAAATATCTAGGAATAAACCTACCTAAGGAGACAAAAGACCTGTATGCAGAAAACTATAAGACACTGATGAAAGAAATTAAAGATGATACCAACAGATGGGGAGATATACCATGTTCTTGGATTAGAAGAATCAATATTGTGAAAATGACTATACTACCCAAAGCAATCGACAGATTCAATGCAATCCCTATCAAATTACCAATGGCATTTTTTACAGAACTAGAACAAAAAATCTTAAAATTCGTATAGAGACACAAAAATCCCCGAATAGCCAAAGCAGTCTTGAGGGAAAATAACCGTTGCTGGAGGAATCAGACTCCCTGACTTCAGATTATACTACAAAGCTACAGTAATCAAGACAATATGGTACTGGCACAAAAACAGAAACATAAATCAATGGAACAAAATAGAAAGCCCAGAGATAAACCCACATACTTCGGGTCAACTAATCTATGACAATGGAGGCAAGGATATACAATGGAGAAAAGACCGTCTCTTCAATAAGTGGTGCTGGGAATACTGGACAGCTACATGTAAAAGAATGAAATTAGAACACTCCTTAACACCATACACAAAAATAAACTCAAAATGAATTAGAGACCTAAATGTAAGACTGAACACTCTAAAACTCTCAGAGGAAAACATAGGACGAGCACTCTTTGACATAAATCACAGCAAGATCTTTTTTGATCCACCTCCTAGAGTAATGGAAACAAAAACAGAAATAAACAAATGGGACCTAATGAAACTTAAAAGCTTTTGCACAGCAAAGGAAACCATAAAGAAGATGAAAAGACAACCCTCAGAATGGGAGAACATATTTGCAAATGAATCAACGGACAAAGGATTAATCTCCAAAATATATATACAGCTCATGCAGCTCAATATTAAAAAAACAAACAACCCAATCCAAAAATGGGGAGAAGACCTAAATAGACATTTCTTCAAAGAAGACATATAGATGGCCAAGAAGCACATGAAAAGCTGCTCAACATCACTAATTATTAGAGAAATGCAAATCAAAACTACAATGAGGTACCACCTCACACCAGTTAGAGTGGGCATCATCAGAAAATCTACAAACAACAAATGCTGGAGAGGGTGTGGAGAAAAGGGAACCCTCTTGCACTGTTGGTGGGAATGTAAATTGATACAGCCACTATGGAGAACAATATGGAGGTTCCTTAAAAACTAAAAATAAAATTACCATATGACCCAGCAATCCCACTACTGGGCATATACCCAGAGAAAACCATAGTTCAAAAAGACACATGCACCCCCATGTTCATTGCAGCACTATTTACAATAGCCAGGTCATGGAAGCCACCTAAATGCCCATCGATAGATGAATGGATAAAGAAGATTTGGTACATATATACAATGGAATATTACTCAGCCATAAAAAGGAACGAAATTGGGTCATTTGTTGAGATGTGGATGGATCTAGAGACTGACATACAGAGTGAAGTAAGTCAGAAAGAGAAAAATAAATATCATATATTAACGCATATATGTGGAACCTAGAAAAATGGTACAGATGAACCGGTTTGCAGGGCAGAAATTTATACACAGATGTAGAGAACAAACGTATGGACACCAAGGAGGGAAAGCGGCATGGGGTGGGGGTGGTGGTGGGATGAATTGGGAGATTGGAATTGACATGGATACACTGATGTGTATAAACTTGATGACTAATAAGAACATTCTGTATAACAAAATAAAATTCACACAAACAAAAAAAATCATTTTTCAATCGTTCACTGGTAGCATATAAAAATATAAGTGATTTTTGTATACCTGTTACTGAATGCATTTCTAGAATGCAGCAAAGAGAATGATAGTAAAAGACCTGAGGAGGGAGCTGTTTGTGATCTTTCACAACACACGGTCTTGCAGGGCCTCCATGTGATTCTTAATTTTAAGGATAAGCTGTTTTATACTCTATTTTACCTTTACGTTATCACAGGTAACCTCCAAATAATATATCCTTGTATTTCCATTTCTTGTCCTTTGTGATTTTTATGCATTTTCTTTCTTTATATGTTATAAGCCTCGTAATACATTGGTATCATTTTTGAACAAATAATCAGTGGTCTTTGAAGTGATTTTGTAAAGAAAAAATCCATCATATGTATCTATTCGTATATTGTTCTTTTCTGTTGCTCTTGATTTCTTTCTTAGATGCAGGTTTCCATATGATATAATTTTCTGTCTGACAAGAAATTTCTTTATCATTGCTTAAAATAATGATATGCCTATGATAAATTCTCTCGGCTATTGTTTTTTTCTGAAAAATAATCATTATTTTGCCATTAATTTTTGAAAAATATTTTCACGGAGTATAGAATTCTGGGTTGACAGTTGTGTATGTGTGCTTGTGTGTGTGTGTGTTTTCTTACATCACTTAAAGCATATTTCCCCATTGTATTCTGGCCAGCCAAAGCCTTCATATATCTGAAAAAGCTATTTTCCCTGTTTCTGAAAGATATTTTCTCCAGGTTAGGAATTCCAAGTTGACAACTTCAGCTTTCCTTTAGTAGCTTAAAGACGTTGCTTATATGCATGAATTTCATTTACCATAGTTTAGTTAGATAACACCAGTCTCTCAGCCATACAGTTAAAATTTCAGTTACCACAGTATATTAACTGAGCGTAATTTCATGAGGTACAAGTACTGCTTCCAGTTCTTTAATCCACAAATCACCATGTAAATAATAGACACACATGATTGGTGTCCAATGATGTCACTTCTTTCAAATTCTGCTAGTGGTTGATCCCTGTGTATCTGTTACTTCGGTCACACATAGACAGCAAAAAAGAGTGTGTATTTGTGCTCCCAGTGCCTCCCAGTGATAGACTTAGATGGTATTTTACAACAATGGATACTCTAAAGAGGGAGTTGGCCAATAAAGACGAAAGTGCAGCAAAGAAAAGAAAGTGACAACATTGGAGGTGAAATTCAAATGCAACATAAATCAAATCATGGAAGGAATAGCTGATTGTGGGGATGTTGACACTTGTTATTCAAGAAACTCTCGATATGCAGCTGGAGGAATTTAGTGAACGCGAATTTATCTATGTAATGAGGAAAGTGTTTTTGACAAAAAGGATGAAGATGTCCCACAGGAAGTGATGTCAGCTCTGCCTTTTGTTTGTTTTATTCTCAGCTATAGTGAGTTCTAAATAAATGTTATCTTATGATTTTAATCAAAATTTTATTACTCTGTCACTGACTAGAAAAATATAATTCCTCTTATTTCCTGAAGAGAAAACTAATTTCCATACATCAAGCCAGATGTATAATTCTTGGTGTGGACTATGATGCTTTTTATATGCATGAAATAATCTTTCTGCCACTAAAACCATCTTTCTATGACCCTCCAAGCAGAATCAGTTATCTTTTCTCCTTCATGATTATTTTAGTGAATGCCATCCCTCATTCATAAATCTTTCGTTGTGATAATGACTCATTCATCAGTTGTTTACCTCTACATGTCAAATATGTTTTTGTTAGTCAAGGGCTCTGACTGTAAATTATCAAATTGTCTTTGATTTAGATCTCTTATGAATGCTTACTCGGTGAAATGCATTTTTTCTTGTAATTTATTATGTTACACTTTGGTTTGTTAACTTTATTTAGAATTAAGCATTACTGAAAGAGTTTCCATGTTTCATTAGTACTAGAAGCATAAAAGAGAAAAATGTGTTATTCTTTCTTTCACAGAATCTTCTGAAGGAAAAATTTATATGACATTTCCTTTTTTAACGAAATTCTTATTTATCTAGTATAGAGGTAAAGATAAATTTTAATTGGAAGATACCCAAATCATAAATTGAGAGTCATAGTCAGAAGGCACACTTTCATAAGTTTTTTTGTAAGCTAAAAATTCTATAAGAATTATGGCTTTGTCATTTGTATCTTAAGAAAGGGAATCAATTATTATTTCTCTTACAGTCATGAAATTGGCATTTTTCATTATATCTTCTTATTGAATATTTTCGGTGTCCAGAAATATTTATCTTTAAAAAGATTCTAGAGGGAATGGGGAACAAACCAAAGAGTATTGAAAGTTACCTTCAAAGGCTTTTAATACAAACTTAGTAAAAGATACAATAGTTGAACATATTAATGATAGTTCTTAATAAGAGCATTTCAGATATTTAGTTTAATCAAACCTAGGAAAAGCCAAATCATATAACCACAATAGAGAATGTGTACCTAGCTACAGCATATGAAATAAAAAATAATAATTTCCAGTGTGCTTGCCTTGAAGATTGATGACTAAAAAGGACAGCAAAATTTTCCAACATTTTTTTATTTAGCTTACTCTGTTTATAACGCTAGGTGCTGGAGAACAAATGCAGAAAACCAGACGTGGATTCTGTTTTCAATAATGGTTTTGATTGTATTCTGGTGCAAGGTGTAAAGTAATAAGTTTTATGCAAGGGATATTAATAAAGTACTATGGAAAATGGGAAAAATAATTGAAGTCTGATGGTGAGTAAATAAGAAAGCTTCGGAGAGATGTTTTCATTTCTTCAAAATGGTAAGGAAGAAGCATGCTAAGATGTAAAAACCAAATCCCAGACCAAAGTGAAAATGGGGAAAATAGAAAAGAAACCAAGGTATGTATAGGTACCAGACAATAGAGGACTTTGACCCTCTCCCCCTAAAAAAAAAAAAGAAATAAAGAATATATTAAAGGAAATAAAGAATATAACTCTGAAAATTTAGGTAGGAACCAGATTGTGGAAGAACTTGATCTTCTAGGTTTCCTGGGGGCTTGGACTTGATTCAGGAAGGGATAAAAGATCAGCTGGCTTTTGAGCTGGGAAGTGCTATAATCAGAACTATGCTTTAGAAAACTGAATCGAAACCATTTTATAGGTTACTGTTTAAAAGATGACGATAGGATAGACTAACGTCACATACATCCATGTTGCCTTTACTTTATCACTCATATTCTAATAAATTTTATCTTAATTGGTTCCAACTCCATTCGAACACAGTGGGTAGTTCATAATTAAACTGCTGTTTTTTTTCTTAATTACTTACTTGATTAAAGAAAACAAATGAAATCCAGAGGTGTAGAGCTGCTTTATTGCTCTGACAGGAGAGTAAATCATATGCAAGAAATCAAAGAAGCTCCAGAAGATTTCCCCCCGACCCATATCACCCTGGCCTTTTAACAGAGTAGAACTCTACATTGACTGCAACCAGTTCTTTAAGAACCTATTGGAAGGAGAGGAAAAAGGTGAGATTGTCAACTCCATAATCATAGCAGACACATTTTAAGTCCATTCCAGTAAACTAGGGTACTTTGTCCAGTTCCAGCTGGGCAGAAGACTATTCTTGCTGTCAAGATGATAAATGAGCCCCAATGTTCCACATATTTATCATATCTAGACTCAGTCATTATAATGTGCTTTACCTGAACATTAACACAGCAGACAAATAAGACTGCAGTAAGCACAAAACAGATCAGCTCACCCTCTGGTAGGAGCAAATCCCTCATAGACGTAAAGGCATATGTTTGCCACTGTCCTGGCCACCATATACAAGAGTCATGTATTCAAGGGGTCCAGCTGATCCGTGAGTGCATTGTGCCCCCAAGTTCATTATCTTTCTTTTCGTAATGAGTCAGATTTTATCAACACCATTTTACCCCAACACCATTCTCAATTAGACTGTTACATGAAGTAGCGACAATCTTGGAAAAGAAAAAAAGTTATTTTAACTTTCAAGAAATGGATACATGGCAAGTTAAATGAAGTTAAATAAATATCTGACAGTTATTTCCCCATTATCTCATAAAAGCCTCAGCCTAAACTATTCCTGTTTTGTTATTTGCACCATTTTAAAAGTTTCTTTTAAAAACTGAGCAGTATTTCTTCCTCACTGTAAATCATGCCCATAGGATTCAGGAGTCACATTTCTCCGTGAATAGTGCCATTTGCCAACCTGTAAATCAAAAGAGGTGTATTTTTGTTGTTGTTTTGTTTTGTTTCATTTTTGTTTTTTCCTGGGCAAAGTTACACTGAACTGCATAGATTAGAAATTAGGGTTCACCAAAGTCTTCACTGGGTATATGCGTAACTATTTTAAACTATATTTTAACTTTTGAAATCTCATTCTTTGGTTGAGAAAGAAGGTTATCATACATCTCATGTTTTTGTGGTGTATGTCCAAAAAATTAGGAGGCTGGGTGGGAGTGACATTTGATATATAAAGTGTTATGGTGAGGGAAAAGCCATATCTGATCTTCTAGGAAATACTATATAGCACATTCTCATACTACAAATTACCTGAGAAACATGAGGAAATTTAAAATTTTTATACTTATTGTGCAATTCTGAGAAGTAAGAATATGAACTAAGATCTAGTGAAATTTGAGTATGGACTCAGTCCCAAAGAGAATCAAAGTGAGACTTTTTCTTAACAGTGAGAAAAATAATACAGTACTTCATTAGGTATTATATTAACAAATATGTTATTAAACATATATTCCCTAGCATATAGTAAATATTTTAAAATATGAGTTAGGACTTTGCAGAATACCTTTATATAAGAATACCCTCCAGCTATTGATGGCTATAGAATATTTATGTCATTCTTAACAATTTCATAGTACAAATATTTTCTATGAGAATGAGTAAATTATTCATATTTTAATGATATTACAAACAGCGACAAATAAAAGGCTTTCACAGATGTCTCACTGAATATTAATCACAGAGCCACATATAGAACTTATTTTCTTATTCAAGAGCAAATATTGCAAGATAACTTACTGTTCATTCTTTTCTTAAATAAGAAATATATTTATAAGCAACTTATTCGATTTTGGTAATATTTGATTGAAGTTTTCTAAAGTTTGTGAAGCTTATCCCTCAATATCCTACAATGCAATTTTTGGCAAAAATGAATTTTAGTTCCACTTCTGGCCATGATGGAATCAGAGACATGATTAAGTATTCCACAACAAACAACTGAAAACTGGACAAAATAGATTAAACAGCTTTTTTGTGTGTTTTTTTCAGATATTGGATAACAAGTTGTTCAGGATTGTAATCACTGAGAAATGGGAAATAAAATAGGATCGCCTTATTATTGCCTTGGCATTCTGCCTGGAGGCAGTGACTTTATGCATCCAGATACTTAAATTTACTTATATTTATTTATCTATTTATTTTACAATGGGACTATTTTAAGAATTTACATTGTTTTATTTACAGCAAAACTCTATTTGTCAAATACCATCTCACTTGAAACCTTGTTATATAAAAGAAATTTTAAAATAGAACTGCTTTTATTGAGGAGGGAAGGAAGGCTGTTTCTGTTCTTACCGCCCTCAAGACATTGTTAATGGCACTGGTAACCGAACTCTAGAAAACACAGCTGGAAAATTGTAATAGGGTAAATTTGTTCTAGCATATTTAGCCAGGTTGTAAAATCTTGGTAGCATGCATTGTTTATATATTCTTTCTGTAGAATATACTGAGTTAAGTTGTGAAATTTAATTATTTAATATTAAATTGAAACACATACATACCTGTTACATGATCTAGGCTCTGTCCATGTTACTATGGGGATTTGAGTGAGTCTTAATGTTTGAATGACATTGATCAATCCGTTTTAACAAAGCTAGCTCAATTGTTGGAGCAATATGACTTATCCTTTGACTACATATACTTTGCATTGAATGTGGTTACTTCTGATAGACTAGACTTACAATTTTGGGGTGAAAAGTAGTTTCTACACCTAATTTGTGTTGTCCTGCAAATGCAGCCCACATTGTTGATGTTTATTTTTAGTCTGAATTATCATAATAAATTATGATTACTTGAGCATTCAGTTTTAAGTAGATGATTAATGTAGAGTCTATTTAAAATGATGGATTAGGGTGCTCTATAATGATAGTCTTTTATCACCATGATTTATCACGTCTTTCCCCTAATATAGTCAACCTTATAAAAATGTATACCTTTTGGACGAAAGTGTACATTTTTATCATTTTCAAATGAGAAAATCATCATTTTTAAATTAAGTGTATGTTTTAGGCTATGAAAAAACTACAGTGCCCACCTTGAATAGAATTGTTCATTGAATCATTCAATTGCTTTCCTTTTAATATTCTTACTTACCTTGAGATTTCAGTAAAAAATGAAAAGGTTTATGATTAATTTTCAGTATACATATAGAAATTTTTAATTTAAAACTATTGTTGTGGTCTTTCCTATTTTGTCTAAAATGTCTTTTAAAATCAGAATAAATATTCTCTATTCTAATAGTGAATTATCTAATGATTTAACATTTTAGAAGGATTTTTAAACTTACATTAACTATATCCAATATTCTCTCTGGATGTACTTGATAGGAGAAAAGAAAAAACTTAAATTTGAAAACAGTTCGAGTTGCATTCCCTCCAGAACCCACACCTTTTCTGAATTTTAGTTCTTTTTATTGGGAAGTATTTCGCATCTTCTTGGGATATTGATACACTATTTATTGACATAAATGTCAAAGTGCCTAACTTCCTTAAAAAAGACATACTAAAACAGTAATTGAGCATTAGCTCAACACCCTGGTTATATTAATGTTTCTTTTTACAAAACTAACCTATTTATGGAGTTAGACTTGAGGAGGAAGGAAAAATGGCATAGTCAGAAATGTCTTGGTGACTTTACCTTCCAGACATGATGAAGTAATGGATACTCAAGGGCATGGAAAAGTAGAGTTCAATTAGAGCACCGAAGTCTCACTGATATTAGGAGTTTAAGTTAACAGCTGCTAAGGCAGCTAGAATTTACAGGGAAGAATAACAGAGAGAAAGGACATAGCCATAGAAGAACCTTTAGAAATCTTCATAGAGTCCCCATATGTCATTGGCTGAATACTAATCTATTCATGTTCAGGTCAAGGCTCCACAAGACCTTGTAAGAACAGCTTTTAGGGAGCTATGAGCTGCACAGAGATGTTGGAGGTCACAGAATGCTAAAAAATGTAGGAGTTCCAACAAGCTAGTTCACAGTGTTTCACAACTCAGAAAAACAACAACTAGAATAGTGACTACTCTAGGCCTGCCCTTAAAAAGCTTAAAAACAAGACTTGAGAGGATTAACTTGCCACACCAATAAACTAACTACCTGCCAGAACAGAACCCAATACAATCTAAAGTAAGAAAGTACAATCTAAATTCTCCAAATGTTACGTATTGAGTACAGAGTACAGTTTTTTAATCTGTATGGTAATGCCAAAATATGGAAATATTTGTGTTTTTATAGTTATGTATGCAAATGTATATAAATACGCATTTATGGGATTTTCTTATCTTTTGCTTTAAAATAGAATTATACATGCTGCTTTATATCTGTTTTATTCATTGGATATACCCCCACAGGATCCCTTTCAAGTCCACTAATGAAACTACATTTCACTCCTTTTTTTACTGGCTGCATAATATTCCACTGTGCTGTTATACCAATTAGGACAATAACTGCCTGTTCCCAGATTTTTGCCACCACAATGTTTAATGTTGCACTATATATCATTATATCCATCTATACATATATGTATGTAATAATATAATGATTATATATACACACATATATATAATGATATATAAAATAATATTTATATATTATTATTCATATAATGTAAATTATTCCAAAACTCAATAGTTAAATTCAATACAATTTCAATTAGAATTCCAACAGTGCTTTTCTGAATAGGAAAAAAAATGTTCATTTGTTCCACTGTATTTGTTGAATATACATGCCATACCTGGCATTACTCTTGTCCTTAAGCCTGCAGAGGAAACAAAGCGTACACCCTCATGGTGTTTGTTGTCTGCGAGAGGAGAAATTCATTTTAAAACTACAAAATGTAAGGTCAGGTAGGGGTAAGTGATATGAGGAAGAAAAGGTGCTAAAAAGTATTAGATTTTATTCCATACACAGTGCTCTGGAACCATCTCTCTGAGGAAGTGACACCTAAATCAAGACATGAGTGAAGTATGGAAATACTTAATAAATGCTCTGTAAATACATGGAGGAAAAGAATTATAAGCAGTTAGTGCCAATACCTGAGGTAAAAACAAAACAAAACAAAACAAAAAAAACTGTGTGTTTTAAGAACAGCAAGGAGGTCACGGTAGTTAAAGCAGAATCAGAAAAGCACTGTCGGAATTTAATTGAAATTGTGTTGAATTTAACTATTGAGTTTTGGAATAATTTACATTACATGATTTTAAGTTTTCACATTCATGGAATGTTTTTTCATTTGTTGACATCTTTTTTTTCACAGTAGTTTTTACTTTTATAAATGTCCAGGACTCTGTAAATGTATTTCTAAATACATCATAATTTATGCTCTCAGTGTGATGGACTATTTTTCTCATCTTTATTTTATATCCAGTCGCTTTAGTAAAATATTTAAGTTTAATAAATTCTAATTATCTTGTGAATTTTTAAGTATAAAATCAAAACATTAGAAAAATAATTTATTGTCTACTTAATGTTTATAATTGTTATCACATTACTTTTGTTACAATATTCTAGATAATATTTAATAATGGTAATCAGACCATGTCAACCTATTCCCGAATAGATACTTTTTTTGTTTCTTCTATTTTATCTTTACATATTTTCTATGGCATGAGGCATTTTTCCACTCAATATTTTAAGCTCAATCCTGGGGTTTTACAGTTACCCTCCTGTATTCCATAATACCTAATGAAATTTTTTAATTGTGTACTTTTTTTTTTAATTCCAAAAGGAGCATTACTTTGTTCCAGGTGCTGCTTTTTTCTCCCTTTATCTCTGTCTTGTGAGGGATGTGACTTAAGTGTTCTTGTATTTTCTTTTGATGGTCCCATAGATGGATTATTTTCCTTTGTTTCCTCCTTGGGACTGAGGTCTACCTGCCAACAAACCACATGGAGAGTCAGGCCCATGAGTGGGGCTATGCTGTGGTCGCCCCTGTGTGCTGGCAGTTTTGCAGATAGCAGGTGGATGCCTCCACAGGATGTCTCTCTGTGGATCAGGAACACCTGAGAGGCAGCATTTGACGCCACATCCATAGACAGAGACCAGGAAGAACAGGCAACGTCAGATTCCTCTAGGAATGGTGGTGGTCAAGGCATTTATTATGGGTCTCTGGGGGCCGGTATCACCAAACGTCTCATTTCATTTCTTTCACCAAATGCTTCTTTTCAGATCCTTATTCAGTCTAAAGATCTGCACCTGCCCTTGCAGAGGTAGCCAGAGTTATATTCATCTAGCCCTGTTTGCCTAGTAGCTCCACTAAGAGCCTGACCTGAGAATTGTAGATGGATCCCAGATTCGCTTAAAAGTAGTCTTTCCTCTACTATTATTTTAAAATGCACAAGATTGTATAAAAATTTTAAGCTTTTCTAAAATTAAAAATAAGTTACTTAGGTTCCAGTTTATTTACAATTACTTTATTTGACTGAAGACAAATTATAATATTCCAAATGCCCTTATTGGCGCCTTATGAGTAATTTTCTTCTAAATTTAAATTCAATAGTGATTTAAAAAATGTTAAATGCAGTATATATAGAAAAAACAGCTTAATTATCATTTTATATATAAATGATTGATTTATAGTTTGATTTTTAAAGATGAAAAACTATATATTCCTAAGGTATTGAATTTTCAGAATACTAAGAAAAAACTTAAAAAATCAGGCAGACCCCACTAAGTTTTAAGACATAGCTATAATCAAGCTACCAGATGGCATGATTACAAGAAGTAATCAAAATTTTATGAGCATGTAGTTGGAACTTTAGGAGCTGTTCTATTGCTATAATGGTGCTGGAGATTTTAGTGAACTGTTAATTATGGTTTTGAAAATAAATTAATTTTAGAGAATCATGGAATTTATCCCTGAGGGTTAAAGCTTAGTCTCATAGTAGAGTAAAACTTTAAAGTATCATTCTGTATGATATCAATAATGTCTTTATTTAAGAAAAAGGAGTAATATAAAGAATTTAATGCCTCAGTATGAACTAAGAAATCATCTCTTTTTAAAATGGCGCTCTGGTCCCTAGATGCTTGTTGTGTCATGATATATGACTGTCTCACTGTTAATTAGGATGGCATTTAAAGGATATGGGGCTGAAGAAATGAGTCATGTCTTATGTGGGGACTCATTGTCCCCGGGCTGTCCTTCCCTCTTCAGAGGAGCCCTATTATTTTATCCAGTTCTATGCATGGCCTCAGGCAGTCCGGCAGATGCTGAACTGATAGTCAAGGTTAAACATCTTTACTTGTGCCCTGCAACTGCCATGAGCAGATGTGAGCAACCCAATTAGATAATTTTATACTTGTTTAGTGCCTCATTTTGGAATAAAGTCCTCATATATGATTTGATTATAGCAAAAACTTCTGTCTTCCACAAATTAGTAAAATAAGACTAAAGTCCTCACATCAACATAGTGACTCAATGAACTAGTATACTTTTGATATTAATATATTCACCACAAATTTTCCATTTTATAACTTCTAGAACTATTCTTAGTGCAAAATACCTCCATGAAGATTAACTCAAAAAATTTCAGGAAACTAAATTCTAAAGATCACTTTTCAAGCATAATAGATGTTAACCACTCAGTTTTGAGATACTTCAGACTTTGTGTTAAATCTTCTTTTTTCCCAGGAAACTATAAAAGCAAAGAAAGAAAGAGAGAGAGAGGGAGGGAGGGAAGGAGGGAGGGAGGGAAGGAGGGAGGGAAGAAGGAAGGAAGAAGAAAAAAGAAAGAAAGGAAAGAAAAAATGCACATGCACACATTTGTACAAAAACACATAAACACATAGAAAAAGCAACATAAACGTAGCTTCTTGATTTCTTTACTTCCACACTTCTGACCATATTTTCTCTACCAAGTTTTACCACCTACTCCCAAGATCATACCTTGGCCTTTACTTTTAATAATAATTAAGCCATTTCTATTTTAAAATTTCAATTATCCCACTCTTTCTTTACTTTTCTGATCTCTTCTCCTGGAACTGACCCATGATGGTTAATATTATGTGTCAACTTGAGTGGGCCATGGGGTGCCCAGATGTGTTTGTGAGGATGTTTCTGGATGAATTTAGCATTTGAATAGGGGACTCAGTAAAGTAGATCATCCTCCCCAAAGTGGGTGGGCATCATCCAGTCAGCTGAAGGCCTGAATTGAACAAAAGGTGGAGGAAAGAGGAACTCACCCTTTTTCTCCTGCCTCACAGTTTGAGCTGGGACATCTCATCTCATCTTTTCTTGTCCTTGGACTCTGATTTACACCATTAGTTGGACCTTTGGACTTGGACTGAATTCACCACCAGTTTTCCTGGGTTTCTAGCTTGCAGATGGCAGACCACTGGACTTCTCAGACTCCATAATCAATCATGTGAGACAATTTCTTATAAAGTCTGTCTATCTATCTATCTGTCATCTATCTATATCCCCTATTACTTCTGTTTTTAATATACATATTCTGTTGGTTGTGTCTCTCTGGATACCCTAATAATACATGACCAATTCAAAAATTGTTCAACTGCGTTAGAATCTCTTTTCCACCGTGTTAGTGACCATTATTACCCATATATTCTCTTTCTTTTTTTTCCCAGCTGAAGTTTAATTGTCCCTGATGATAAACATTCTCTTGTATACATCATCAAGTGCCTTGTTTCTTGTCTTGCTTACTTGGTTAACCCAAATACCCACCTACTTGATACAAACATCTGAAATCCAATGGGGAAAATGTACAACAATATTGAATAGTCTCCCCTTAAATTTATTATCCCAGACCTCAAGTGACACTTAAGAAAATACTGCTGACACTAACCTAGTCAAATCACTCTCCCATTTGACAAAGTATTGTTAATACCTTCTTCAAATTTCCAACATTCTTTCTTCTCTGATCGCTTTCAGCTAGCTGAGTTATAATTCAATGATACATTATCAGCAGCAAGATAAGAACTACTTCATTTCCCCACTACTATGTTTGTACTGTCATTCTTCCTATTATAATAGGTGAATGCTGAAGGCAGAATAATGGTCCCTAAAGATGTCCACATCCTAATCCCCAGAACCTGTGAATGTGCTCCTTTACATGGCAAAATGGATTTTGCTGATGTGACTAAGTCAAAGACTTTGAGATGGGAAGATTAACCTAGATTATCTCAGTCGGCTCAATCTAATCACAGGTTTCTTTAAAAATGGAAGAGGAAGGCAGAGGAAGAGAGTCAGAGCTCTGAGATATGACTGTGAAAGAATGGTCAGAGTGAAATGGTGTATTTCTGGCTTTGAAGAAAGAGAAAGGGACCCACAAGCCAAGGAATGTGGGTGATGTCTAAAAGCTATAAAGGCAAGGAAACAGTCTCCCCTAGGGCCTCCAGAAGGGAAAGCAGCACTGCCAATACCTTGATTTTATCCCAGTGAAACTGGTTTCAGACTTTTCACCAACAGAAACGTAAGATATTTGTACTGTTTTAAGCCAATTTGTCACAGCCATTATAGAAAATTAATATAATAAAATTTACCTATTCCTAACTGAGGTCAAATGCTTACTATATCCTCTCCTTTCTTGCTTAATTGCTTAAAACTTAAGATTTCCTTTATTTTCTCCTATATCATCAAGTTCTCTATTTATCTATCTATTCATCTGTATCTATCTACATATAGAAAGATACAGGTATAGGTGCAGGTATAGATAGACATAGGTGTGTATACATCTATACACACACACACACACATATACATGTAGGAAGCTAGGTATACATATACCATGCTATACATCATACTATAATGTAAATCTATATAAAAAAGAGAAAATCAAAATCAAAACTGTTGATCTCATTGCTCTACCTCCTACCCCCCCTAACTACCACCTCTTCTCTCTTTTCTTCTTTGTAACAAAACTCAAAATAGTTATGGATACATTAATCCCATATCACACATTTTTTCCCTCAAACTACACTTTCCCATTTTTTCACTGAAACAGTACTTGTAGATGTCCTCAAAACCACAACCTTTGTTAGTACTCATGGTTCTTGACTTCTCAGCAGCATTTGGTCCAGTTGCAATCTTTTTCATTCTTCCGATGTTCCTACTTCACTAACTGCTCCTCCTTCATCTGTTTCCCTCACTCCTTCTCTTCTTCCTGACTTTTAAAAGATGGACTGAAGCAAGGACCAATCCTTGTAACTTTTCTCTCCTCTATTTACACATATTTTCTGAATTATTTCATCCAATATCATGGCTTTAAATATAGTTTTGATGCTGATGACTCCCAAGTAGATATCCAAGGTCTTATCTTTTCTCATAAAGATGCTATATAACATTTGATCTTTATAGAGGCATTGAGATATATTCAGGTGGAGTGTGACCATCCAGTTTCAGATGAAAAGAGAAAGAGTGAGAGAGCACTGTTACAGTCATATGCCAAACAATTAATAAGTGAAGGAAACAGATCCAGGGCCCAGGTCTTGTACTGTTGGTTGATTATATTACATATCTCTTTTGTTCACATTTGGTGCTATTTAAATATATATTTAAAAAAATTTATAAGGACCACTGAATATTGTATATTGAATTAGTTCATGAATGTATATGACTATTTTCTTCCTTCTATATTTAGCAAAATTCAGGTAATGAAGATACCATTTGTAAAGGTAAGCAAGATTTTTAATGTGGTTAAAGAAATCAAGGCCATTCATTTTCAAGAAATCCTCTGTGTTCTTGTTGTGCATTCTTTACTAGTATACTTTTTACATTTACAAACAGGGCACTAGTATCAGTCACAGATGTTGCTGGGTAGGATATTAGGATAACCTTTGCTAAAATGTCACCGATAAAGGCATCACTGTTTATTTCTCCTGACTTCTCTCCATTTATTCAGGTTACCCCACTAAAGTACATTTGCTATCTTCTATTTTTGATATATATCCTTACTCAGTGTTGGTCTCACAACTTTCTGGAAAACATGAGGCAATTACTCAAACGTTGTCAGTTTTTCAGAAAGGAAGCCAATGAACAATGCATTTTCCATGACAAGAGCAGATGTGATTCTGAGAATACACCTACTGATAAAAGCTGTAGGAAAATGAAGAAATAATAGCTAAGGTTACTCTCGCCCAGTCTTTAAAAATTATGAAATCCAAGCAATTTCAGACAAGTTGAAAAAAAATGTTAGTGAAGAAGAGATTTCAGAGCATATTTCCTCCATAAATGTCAAAGAATAAAACATCTCTTAATAACACATTTGTCTCTAGAGGGAATATTGCTGCTCCCATTTAAAGGGTTAAGTGATTTTAAAAATAAGCAAACTTTTAATTTCAGAATCACTTTAGATTTCTAGGAAAGTTGCAAAGATATTACGGAGAGTCGCTGTATACCCCTCATCCAGTGTCCCTTACTGTTAATGAATTCTATTACTATGATACATTTTTCACAATGAAGAAATCACAATTCTTATACGTTACTATTAAGTATACTCCATTCTACATTTGGATTTCCTTAGTTTGTACCGAAAGTCCATTTTCTGTTCCAGGGTCCCATCCAGGACACTGCATTTCATTTAGTTTTTACATCACCTTAAGCGTCTCTGGTCTGTAAGAGTTTCTTGGATTTTTCTTATTTTTGATGGCCTTGGCAATTTTGAGGAGTACTCTTAGATATTTTGTAGAACGTCCCTCAATTTGGTTTTGTCTGATGTTTTTCTTATGATCAGATGCGGGTTATGTGTTTAAGGAGGAAGACCACAGAGGTCAAGTGTCATTCTCATCACAGCATACCAAGAGCTCACACCATCAATGGGATTTATCACAGTTGATGTTGATTGACCTTGACCACCTGGCTGAGGGAGTGTTTGTCAGGTATTGCCACTGTACCACTCTTTTTTTTCTTTTTTCCTACTTTCATACTCTTTAGAAGCAGAGAGAATATTTTTTTAAATTTGTGATTAATTAAAGGTATAAAAGTATTACTGGATACAAGTATCACATTAACACAGCAGACTAAGATTCCAGTGTATTGAATGTACCTAAGAAGATTTCTCTGGCAGCACCTGTTATGGTAAACTTCCAGAGTGGTAACTTGCAGTCATCTCTCATGGTAGATGGATGCTATTAATGCTTACAGTTAAAACTGGTATTTATTGCAAAGGAGATAGCTCTTCCTCAGAAAGAACTGGAAAATTTCCTCAATATCCCCACTATAATTTGCACAAAAATAGTTACATACTCTGTTTTCTATATTTGTATAGGTTTTATGCAAACACTATGCCATTTTGTATAAGGGACTTGAGCATCTGCAGATTTTTGTATCGGTGGGGCCCTGGAACCAATCCCCTGTGGACACTAAGGGACAACTGTGTTTGTTACAATTGATAAACATACAGTGTCAGGTCATTATAACCCCAAATCCATAGTTTACACTATGATTCACTCATTCGATGAATTTTTGACAAATATATAATGTCATATATCCATCTAATTATAGTATCATATGTAATGGTTTCACTGCCCTAAAAATCCTCTGAGCTCCACCTATTCATAACTTCCTCCTCCCAATCCATGACAACCACTAGTTTTTTTTACTGTCTCCATAGAGTTGCTTTCCAAAAATGTCGTAAACTTGGAATCATGAGTATGTACCTCTTTCAGAATGGATTCTTTTGCTTACAAATATATATTTAAGTTTCCTTGATATCTTTTTATGGCTTGATAGTTCATTTCTTTTTAGTTGTGAATAGTTTACCATTGTATGGATATAGTGTAGTTTATTTATCTATTCACATATTAAAGAAAATCTTGGTTACCTCCAAGTTTTGGCAGTTATGAATAAAGCTGCTATAAACAATGATTTCTGGTTTTTTTATGAACATAAGTTTTCACCTCATTTGAGTAGATACCAAAGAAATAATTGCCAAATTATGTAAGAATGTGATTAGTTCTATTAGAAGCCATTGAACTGTCTTCCAAAGTGATTATATGATTTCACATTCCTACCAGCAATGAATGAGTGTAGCTGTTCCTCCACATCTTTGCCAGCATTTGGTGTTGTCAGTGTTCTGTATTTTGGCCATTCTAATAGATGTTTATTGGTGTCTCATTCTCTAATGACATATGACATCGAGCTTATTTTCATATGATGATCTGCCATCTTATTTGGTGAGGTGTTTGTTCAGATCGTTTGTCTTTTTTAATCAGGTGGTCAATTTTCTTATTGTTGAGTTTTAAGAGTTCTTTATATATTTTGGATAAGTCCTTTATCATATATGTCTTTGGCAAAATGATTCTCCCAGTCTGTGGTTAGTTTTCTAAATCTTTTCATAATTCTTTCAGAGAGCAGAGTTTTTAATTTTAATGAAGTCCAGCTAAAACTACATAGTTACTTGTTTATCTATTCTTGCAAATATCCAAGTAGTTTCTTCATTTGTTTTGTAAATCTGAGAATGTTAGCTTACAGATACTATAGATATTGTCTATAGTAATTTATTTGAAATAACTTTCAGCAAATTTTTCTTACTTACCTTTTTATAGCAGTAGCAGTGATGTGTGATTTGCAAGACTATGGTGGACAGATGGAGCTGTATTTCTGATTTCATGATTTTGATTGAAAGAAAACTAGAGTTTTACTAATTAAGAAAGAAACACATACACACAATCAATAGTGGTACTAGTTCTGGATCCAGATGAATTCTTTCTGAATTTATAAATGCAATGAAATCCTATTTTTATTATCTCTTTGGCCTATGTATGCCAAAGTAAATATTCACAATATTAATGGACTTGTATTATAAAAGTGTTATTCACATATGTTTCCCATTGAATTTGGCTTTAATACAGCTTTCAAATTTTCAATTAAATATGAGACAAATATTTATTAATTCACTTCATTTCCTCAGTGTTTCAGCTCAGAGATTTTTAACTTATTACATTTCAAGTTTGAAAAGGCTAACATAATTGGTCATGAAAACTGATATTAAATTTTATTTTCATTCTCTTTCCATGCAAGAAATAAATCCTATGACTTTTAATGTATGTCTGTTATAAGATATTTAAATATCTTAACATTAGATGTTGCTGATAACTCAGTTCTATAAACATAAAAAAGATTTGTTATAGTTATTATATTAACTTGCAAAGCATAATAAAGATTTGTTATAGTTATTATATTAACTTGCAAAGCATATTTGGGGAAGTGAGAGGATGAAGAACTTATTTCAGAGTATAGGACTTCTCTTCTTGAGCCTCAAAGATATTTTAAGGGTTTTTCATTTTAGGGATCGCTAGCAGAGAAGAAATTCAATTAATTTCTCAGGATTAAAGCCAAATTAATAATTTAATAAGGGAAATGAGGACATGACATAATTGCTGAAATGTTCATTTATGAATAGCTGTCTCCACTCTATCATTTAGAGAGATCATCCTCAAACACAAATCTGGTAGACGGAGACCAATGCCCTGAAATGCTGCTTCAATATCCTTAACAAGTATCCTATACTTCAAACATGTTGAACTTCTAATACCACCATCCAAATAGCTATTGACACCACGGACAGGTATGGCCTGTTATAAGCACAATAAATGGGTTGAGATCCTATTATTGCGAGACGCGGCACTAATTTTCTGTACATTTGTCTTTATCTGTTATCATTTCAATGATCAATTACCAATAACTATCAAAATTCCCTTCTCCATTTTACAATTGATTAAAAACTGAGTTTCAAAGAGTCTAAATAACCAGCCCCAAATAACACTTCATGTCTTCCCAAAGCCAGCTGACACTCCTTTTCTATGCCACCAGATCATGACATGCTTTTGTGTATGGTTTTTACTCCCAACAACATCTTTTTTCTTGTCTACCTGTCTAATTCATATGATTTCCTTAAGATTAATCCAAACATGTCACTCAGCTCAAGTGCTTTCCTTCTTAGTAAAGTCCTACTGAGTTAAATGCTCCATGCTGCTCTTTATCTATTAGAGACACATTACCTTTCATAGTAGCTTCCACATATGTGAACCTCATGAAATAACAAGATTATAAAATCCTTCAGAGACAAAATTGCCTATTATTTGTCTTCATTTCCATAACATCTAGCACAGGCATGGCCCATCCATGCCAGTTGTACAATCAGAATTTTTAAATTGAAATGATTGTAGTCTATGATATCTGTGTATTAAAAGGTGAAAATCAGGAAGAAAAATTCTGCACATGTATTTAAGAAATATTTTCAGTGTTACATGAGTGGGAGAGTACATGCAAACAAAAGTTAAGATATAGTAAATGACTATTGTAGCTAAAGCATAAGCTAAATGGAGTATATGTCAAGTGCTTTAAAATTGAAAGGGAAAACTGTTGGAGATGATTCTGAGATTCCCAATGCACTATGTCTGACGGACCCATGTCCTGTTGATGTAAGAACACAGATAAAGAATACCATAATATACTCTCTTCAATTGTAATATCTGACTCAAAATAGAGTCTTATTAACTTAAAATTATTTTTCTCTAGATGAGTTTTAGGAGCTGAAGTTCATTACTCTGAAGTAATCTCTGATAAGTATGAAAACTCATGCACATAAAAGCCCCTTGAAGTAAGGCAAATATTTTATTTCACATCTCTTCAAAATAATGAGGATTTCATGAGACCAAATGATTTGTATTCTCCTTAATACTGCTGCTACATTTTGAACCAGGGTATTATATAAGATTTCCAGCTCCCCCTCCTTTTATTGGTTTTTGAACAAAGAATAGGCCTTGTAACAGAAGCCTTAAAAAAAGTTTTAAGTGACAGGAACCCCCAAATACTTAGGTGCTAAAGTGAATTTCATTTTATTTAAATGATTCATTCTTTTATGCTGTGTTGGAAAATTCATTTACTGAGCATGCTTGTCATGTTTTGTACTATATGCAGACACGTATGTCATAATGATTTCTTCATTGTAGAGCTTAAAAATCTATAAATTCAAATATATAAATAAAGGAATTACCATGTGTCCTCCAGGAATTATAAATAAAAACTCTTTATGGGGTGGAGTCAAGATGGCGGACTAGGAGGATGTGGAATTCGCGTCTCCGCACAACTAGGGCACCTACCAGGCACCGGTGGGGGACCATGGATACCTAAGGGGACAGAGGAACCCCCAGTGACCGGGTAGGATGTGGAGCATGTGGGGAAGTGAGGGGGGAGGAGAAGTGGAGGCGGGTTGGGACTGGCGCCCCTGAGGGGTGGCTGGGGGAGGGGAAGGGATCCCACACCCAGAGGGGGAAAGGGGGGGACCATTGGGAGGGCAGAGGATCAAAAGGGAGCGTGGCCAGATCTCCCCTGCCCACTTGGGCCCCCAGGAGCCTACTGAGATCCAGGACTGATCCTCTGCTCACCGAGGCCCCCTCCAGCCATGCGGGTCCTGACGCAGAGGGAGGGAGGCAAGGGGGAGCAAAAGTAAAGGCTGGACCTCTGGGACGGCACCCCTGAGGGGTGTCTGGGGGAGGGGGTTCCTATACCCAGCGGGACCCACCCAGGGTTAGGGGTCCAGCAGTGATGGGGGAGACCCTGGGGAGGTGTGGAGGAACGGAAGGGAATGGGACCAGTGCTTTCCCTGTCCACTTAGGCACTGGGGAGCCTGTTGACCTCCCAGGCCTAATCCTCTGCCCTCTGAGCCTCCCTCCTGCCACGCAGAACCCAAGCCCCGCCCCTACACCCCCACCCAGGGCCTGACCTCTACACTCGGAGACTCCCTCCGCGCTGTGCCTAAACCCCACCCACACACCCTCACTCAGGGCCCTATCTCCAAACTCCGGAACTCCACACTCAGTAGGCCCTCCTTTGGATGTGCTGCCTCTCCCCTTCCATGCAGGTCCTAAGCAGAGGCCCCACCCCACACAGACGTCGATCTGCCTAGGCCCCGCCCCATGCTTGAATGTCATCCTGCCTGCCCCCACCCCCGCCCTACCCTAAACCCTATCCCTGCCTAAGTTCCACCCCTGCCTAAACTCCACCCCACCATAGCTAAGGCCCTTTTTTTCATTCTTTTCTTTCTTTTTTCTCCTTTTAGGTTGGGGTTCTGTTTTACCTTGTTATTGATTCATGTATGTTTTTATTTTTTCTAATAAATATTTTATTTTTCTAATTTTATTTTATTCTTTATACTTTGTTATTGTTCTGCTCCTTTTGGCTTGTTCCCATTTTTTAAATTTTTTCATTTTTCTGTTGTGGTTTTGTTTTACCTTGTTGCAGTTGTTTCAATTATATTTTTATTTTTCCTAATGTATTTTTTATCTTTCTAATTTTATTTCATTTTTTATTCTCTGTTATTTTACTGCTCCTTTTTTTCTTTTTGGCACGCCACATGGCTTGTAGGATCTTGGTTCCCAGGCCAGAGGTCACGCCTGAGCTCCTCTGATGCGAGCGCTGACTCCAAACCACTGGACTAACAGAGAACCTCAGGCCCCAGGGAATATTAATCGAGGGAGGCCTCTTGGAGGCCCTCATCTCGGCACCAAGACCCGGCTCTACCCAACTGCCTGGAAACTCCAGTGCTGGACACCTCAGGCCAAACAAAGAGTAAGACAGGAATACAGCCCCACCCATCAAAAAACAAAAAAATGATATGACAAAAAAATATGTTACAGATGAAGGAGCAAGGTAAAAACCTACAAGACCAAATAAATGAAGACCAAATAGGTAACCTACCTGAAAAAGAATTCAGAATAATGATAGTAAAGATGATCCAAAATCTAGGAAACAGAATGGAGAAAATAAAAGAAACGTTTAACAAGGATCTAGAAGAACTAAACAGCAAACAAACAATGATGAATAACACAATAACTGAAATTAAAAATACTCTAGAAGGAATCAATAGCAGAAAAACAGAGAGAGAAGAATGGATAAGTGAGCTGGAAGATAAAATGGTGGAAATAATTGTTGGGGAGCAGAATGAAGAGAATTGAGGACAGTCTCAGAGACCTCTGGGACAACATTCAATGCACCAACATTTGAATTATAGGGGTCCCAGAAGAAGAAGAGAAAAAGAAAGAGAAAGAGAAAATATTTGAAGAGATTATAGTTGAAAACTTCCCTAACATGGAAGGAAATAGTCAGGTCCAGGAAGTGCAGAGAGTCCCATACAGGATAAACACAAAGAGAAACACATTGAGACACATATTAATCAAACTATCAAAAATTAAATACAAAGAAAAAATATTAAAAGCAGCAAGGGAGAAACAGCAAATAACATACAAGGGAATCCCTATAATATTAAAAGCTGATCTTTCAGCAGAAACTCTGCAAGCCAGGAGCGAGTGGCAGGACATATTTAAAGTGATGAAAGGGAAAAGCCTACAACCAAGATTACTCTACCCAGCAAGGATCTCATTCAGATTCGACAGAGAAATCAAAAGCTTTACAGACAAGAGAAAGGTACGAGAATTCAGCACCACCAAACCAGCTTTACAACAAATGCTAAAGGAACATCTCTAAGCAGGAAACACAAGAGAAGAAAAAGACCCACAAAAGCAACACCAAATCAATTAAGAAAATGGTAATAGGAACATACATATCAATAATCACCTTGAATGTAAATGGATTAAATGCTCCAACCGAACACATAGACTGGCTGAATGGATAGAAAAACAAGACCCGTATATATGCTGTCTACAAGAAACCCACTTCAGACCTAGGGACACATACAGACTGAAAGTGAGGGGATGGAAAAAGATATTCCATGCAAATTGAAATCAAAAGAAAGCTGGAGTAGCAACTCTCATATCAGACAAAATAGACTTTAAAATAAAGACTATTAAAAGAGACAAAGAAGGAGACTACATAATCATCAAGGGATCAATCCAAGAAGAAGTTAAAACAATTGTAAATACTTATGCACCCACCATAGGAACACCTCAATACATAAGGCAAATGCTGACAGCCATACAAGGAGAAACCGACAGTAACACAAGAAGAATACACTTTCTTCTCAAGTGAACATTGAATGTTCTCCAGAATAGATCACATCTTGGGTCACAAGACCCAAGATCACATCTTTGGGTCACAAATCAAGGCTTGGAAAATTTAAGAAAATTCAAATCATATCAAGCATCTTTTCCAACCACAATGCTATGATATTAGAAATCAATTAGAGGAAAAATACTGTAAAAAACACAAATACATGGAGGCTAAACAGTGCACTGCTAAACAACCAAGATATCACTGAAGGAATCAAAGAAGAAATAAAAAAATACCTAGAAACAAATGACAACAAAAACATGACAATCCAAAGCCTATGCGATGAAGCAAAATCGGTTCTAAGAGGGAAGTTCATAGCAATTCAAGCTCACCGCAAGAAACAAGAAAAATCTCAAATAAACAATCTAACCTTACACTTAAAGCAACTAGAAAAAGAAGAACAAAGAGAACCCAAAGTTAGTAGAAGGAAAGAAATCATAAAGATCAGAGAAGAAATAAATGAAATAGAAATGAAGAAAACAATAGCAAATATCAATAAAACTAAAAGCTGGTTCTTTGAGAAGATAAACAAAATTGATAAACCTTTAGCCAGACTCATCAAGAAAAAAAAGGGAGAGGACTCAACTCAATAAAATTAGAAATAAAAAAGGAGAGATTACAATAGACACTGCAGAAATACAAAAGATCGTAAGAGCCTACTACAAGCAACTATATGCCAATAAAATGGACAACCTGGAAGAAATGGAAAAATTCTTTGAAAGCTACAACTTTCCAAGATTGAAGCAGGAAGAATTAGGAAATATAAACAGACAAATCACAGGTAATGAAATTGAAACTGTAATTTAAAAACTTCCAACAAACAAAAGTCCAGGACCAGATGGCTTCACAGGCGAATTCTGTTGAACATTTAGAGAAGAGTTAACACCTATCCTTCTCAAGCTCTTCCAAAAAATTGCAGAGGGAAGAACACTCCGAAACTCGTTCTACGAGGCCACCATCACCCTGATACCAAAACCAGACAAAGATATCAGAAAATAAGAAAATTAAAGACCAATATCACAGATGAACATAGATGCAAAAATCCTGAACAAAATACTAGCAAACAGAATCCAACAGCACATTAAAAGGATCATATACCATGATCTAGTGGGATTTATCCCAGGGGTGCAAGGATTCTTCAACATATGCAAATCAATCAGTGTGGTAAACCACATTAACAAATTAAGGAATAAAAACCATATGACCATCTTGATAATGTAGAAAAAGCTTTTGACAAAATTCAACACCCATTTATGATAAAAACTCTCCGGAAAGTGGGCATAGAGGGAACCTACCTCAACATAATAAAAGGCATATATTACAAACTCACAGCAAACATCATTCTCAATGGTGAAAAAACTGAAAGCATTTCCTCTAAGATCAGGAACTAGACAAGGATGTCCACTCTCACCACTGTTATTCAACATAGTTTTGGAAGTCCTAGCCACAGCAATCAGAGAGGAAAAAGAAATAAAAGGAATACAAATTGGAAAAGAAGAAGTAAAACTGTCACTGTTTGCCAATGACATGATACTATACATAGAAAATCCTAAAGATGCCACCAGAAAACTACTAGAACTAATCAATGAATTTGGTAAGGTTGCAGGATACAAAATTGATGCACAGAAATCTCCTGCATTCCTATACACTAACAACAAAAGAACAGAAAGAGAAATTAAGGAAACAATCCCATTTACCACTGCAACAAAAAGAATAAAAACTTAGGAATAAACCTACCTAAGGAGGCAAAAGACCTGTACTCAGAAAACTATAAAACACTGATGAAAGAAATCAAAGATAACATAAACAGATGGAGAGATATACCATGCCCCTGGACTGGAAGAATCAATATTGTGAAAATGACTATGCTACCCAAAGCAATCTACAGATTCAATGCAATCCCTATCAAACTACCAATGGCATTTTTCACAGAACTAGAACAAGAAATTTTACAATTTGAATGGAAACACCCAAGACTCCGAATAGCGAAAACAATCTTAAGAAAGAAAAACTAAGCTGGAGGATTCAGGCTCCCTGACTTCAGACTATACTACAAAGCTACAGTAATCAAGACAGTATGGTACTGGCACAAAAACAAAAATATAGATCAATGGAACAGGATACAAAGCCCAGAGATAAACCCACACACATATTGTCACCTAATCTTTGATAAAGGAGGCAAAAATATACAATGGAGAAAAGACAGCCCCTTCAATAAGTGGTGCTGGGAAAACTGGACAGCTACATGGAAAAGAATGAATTAGAACACTCCCTAACACCATACACAAAAATAAGCGCAAAATGGATTAAAGACCTAAATATAAGGCCAGCCACTATAAAACTCTTAGAGGAAAACATAAGCAGAACACTCTATGACATAAATCACAGCAAGATCCTTTTTGACCCACCTCCTAGAGTAAGGGAGATAAAAACAAAAATAAACAAGTGGGACCTAATGAAACTTAAGGAAACCATAAAGAAGATGAAAAGACAACCCTCAGAATGGGAGAAAATATTTGCAAATGAAGCAACTGACAAAGGATTAATCTCCAAAATATACAAGCTCATGCAGCTCAATATCACAAAAACAAACAACCCAATTCAAAAATGGGCAAAAGAGCTAAACAGACATTTCTCCAAAGAAGATATACAGATGGCCAAGAAACTCATGAAAAGATACTCAACATCGCTAATCATTAGAGAAATGCAAATCAAAACCACAATGAGGTATCACCTCACACCAGTCAGTATGGCCATCATCAAAAAATCTACAAACAATAAATGCTGGAGAGGGTGTGGAGAAAGGGGAACCCTCCTGCACTGTTGGTGAGAATGTAAATTGATAACAGCCAATATGGAGAACAGTATGGTGGTTCCTTAAAAAACTAAAAATAGAACTAGCATATGACCCAGCAATCCCACTACTGGGCATATACCCTGAGAAAACCATTATTCAAAAAGAGACATGTACCACAATGTTCATTGCAGCTCTATTTACAATAGCCAGGACATGGAAGCAACCTAAGTGTCCATCGACAGATCAATGGATAAAGAAGATGTGGCACATACATACAATGGAATATTACTCAGCCATAAAAAGAAATGAAATTATATTATTTGTAGTGTCGTGGATGGACCTAGAGACTATCATACAGAATGAAGTAAGTCAGAAAGAGAAAAACAAATACTGTATGCTAACACATATATATGAAATCTAAAAAAGAAAAAAGAAATGGTTCTAAAGAACCTAGGGGCAGGACAGGAATAAACACGCAGACGTAGAGAATGGACTTGAGGACACGGGAAAGGGGAAGGGTAAGCTGGGACTATGTGAAAGAGTAGCATTGACATATATACACTACCAAATGTAAAATAGATAGCTAGTGGGAAGCAGCCACATAGCACAGGGAGATCAGCTTGGTGCTTTGTGTCCACCTAGAGGGGTGGGATAGGGAGGGTGGGATTGAGATGCAAGAGGGAAGGGATATGGGGATATATGTATACATGTAGCTGATTCACTTTGTTGTACAGCAGAAACTAACACACCATTGTAAAGCATTTATACTTCAATAAAGATGTGAAAAAAAAAACTCTTATATTTTAAATACCATGGAAAATATTTATTTAAAATTAACTAATTACTGACAGAAATTTTTAGACCAGAATTCTGCTAATTATTAATTTCCTTTACTCATATTTATAGGGAATATAAAACAATATTGTCAAATTTTCCTCATGGTTTTAGAGAACTTCATAATTTTAACTGGGAAAAATAATGATTCTCAATGAGTAAAGAGGAAAAATAAGGTTTAATTTAACATAGAGAATAAAAATGCAAGACAACTTGAACAATAGGAAAGGGTTTCTATTCAAAATATTGGTGAGCTTTAATTCCTTATGAGGTCAAAGCCCAAAGAAACAAGCTTAAGTTCTCTCATGAGATTTGAGGCAAAAATTTCTAATAATTGTGGCATATAGTATGATAAAGGCAAAAGAAAATGAAATAATAGAATTTTTACAGAAATTTTCCTGAAGTAGAGTGTACTCGAAATTTTCAGCCCTCAAATACTAATTGATCCACTTTCGTCATGTAGCTGAGGTCTGGAGTTGGGAAGGAAACAACACAGATTACAAATTTCAAATTATTTTATCAATCTAACATATTTCTCATCAGTTTCACATGCAGCTACTATGTTAGGTTTTGGAACATAAAACTTTCAAGACTTCCATCAGAGAATTTATGATCCCCAAATACAGAAAAACAGGTAAGTGAATATTCTATAATAACACATGCTGCAATACTGTTAATGACACCATGGATGTTATGGCCGGAAAGATTACATGGGATATTAAGAGAGGGTCAGGAAACAGTGCACAGAAAAAGTGATCGCTTAAATAAATTTAGGATGACATACAATGGGCCTTCCTATCTACGGGTTCCACATCCTTGGATATGGAGGGACGATTGTGACGAAGTCAGACAAGGGCAAGCGGAAATTGGGAGGAGAGGTAGGGATAGAGGCCAAGATGTAGAAAAGCTTTTCACATTCTGGAAGCAGCAAATTGTTCTAGAACAGTATAAGGGGTGAGTGCTATTCCTAGAAGGGCCTTCATGTCATGCTAAGAAGTTTGCATTTTATCATGAACCAATGGTTTGTCACTAAAGGAGGCAAGTAGCCTGAGTCTTATAAAAACACTCTGACACAAAATGGAAGGAGACTAGAGGCAAAGAGACATATACGCAGGTATGTAATAACTCTTGTTAATAAAGAATGAAAGCCTTAGTTAAATGCAGTTAGAAATGAACAGAAAGACATTGTTTGGATGTACGTTTGTATCTATATGCATATATGCAAACACACACACACACACCTCTGCCAGGTAGAACCCTGGTAGATAAAACTAAAGCATGATAATGCTTTCCTCAATTAAAACTCACACCCATCTGAAAATAATAACAAAACAAACATTAAAGTAAGTAGACGTTTCTTATGAAATCATATATCCTCATCACTATATCCAGCTACAGAATTAAATTCATAAATACTTTAGATTGTTTCAATATTGTTCTAATTAGTCTTTCCAAAGGACAGAGACATATCGATCTCATTTCTTTATGAAATTTGGAGTAAAATCTTGCATATACGTATGTTGCTTTCCACATGTATAACAAAACTAGGGCTAAGGAGCCTCCGGTGAAAGAACAGAGGCTTGAGTCACTTTGGGGCCATATTAGGGACCTGATGTGATGCTGTAGTGTCCGGGAGTAGATAGCAGTTAGGTGTCAGTACCCGTAGGTAACTGGCAGCCCCCTGTGAGGGACTGTGTTGAGAGGTGACATGCCTACTGGACCAGTGGTAGAAATGGATGAAAACAAGTGTGAGACTTGCTGGTTCCGTGACAGCACCCACCAGCCATGAATGGGCTTGTGACCACCCATGGGGGTCCCATGATTATTTGGCGAATGGGAGCATGTGTCAGTGGGGGTGGGAAGGTGGCAGCTGGAGGGGGGTGCAGTCTGCCAGGGCTGCAACGTTGAGTGACACTTTATGCATTGGAAACTGCTTAGCCTGGAGAAATTTGTCTTATTTCTATAAAAAGAAAGACATTCCCTCTGTTCTTTTAGTTTTTATCTTTATAATCTTTTTCAGAGATCATATTGTATCTACTCTAGTTTGGAAGTCATACAGTGGCTTTGGTCCAAAACCAATAAGATTTTTACTTGCCTAAGAATTGTTAAACACTGGAATAGATCTCTGAGAAACCCTGGGTAATCTCTTTGAAGTGGACCTTTTAATTATCTCTGGGTCTTTTGTCAAAATTAAGTGGGGTCATGGGCATTCCTATTTGAAAGCAAGGGAATGGACTAAATGTCCTCTTTAATTTACTCTTTAACTTATTTAATGTAAAGTTGTATAATGCCAAATCAGCCTTAAATTTCATGGAAATAAATAATTCCTTTTAATCAGTCTTCTCAGTTATTGAATTTTGACCTTGACTCAGGCTGTTAAGAGAGTCAAGATTTTGGCAGATAGATGCACATTGTTGTATTATCGGTGGTTTCTCTGTTCAACTTCATTGCCATTATGTTGGCTGATCACTTGCTGAGGAACTGACAGCAAGTACAGATGTGCCATTTCATCAAACTGTTGCTAGATATTTAAAAGGTGGATTTTGTCAGACCTCAATTTGCTTGTGTTTTTAATAAACCATTCTTAAAAATTCCATTTTATGTGAACAAGGATATGACTCAGAAAAAAAAGAAAAAAAGCAATTTAACATTATACTTTTTAAAAAAGTGCTAGGCTTGCCATTGTGAAAAGGATATGAGGAGCACTTGGAGGTGACATAAGGCCAGTGTGCTGGTTCCATGAATTTGAAGGTGAACTTTGTTGAATTGTCAGCATGAAGTATCCATCATGAAATAGGCCTACTTGCAGGATTCCTATGTAGTCTAAAGTTGGAGAAAAGGTTTGAAATTAACTTAACAGATGGAAGCAGGCTAAAGTAATTAAGCACTGAGAATTCAATCCTTCTTTACATAGCTGCACAGAATGTTAAATCAGGTGTTTGACCAAAGAGATCAGGCAAAGAGAGAAATGCATTTCTGCTCACAATAATCTATATATTTAATATATTCAAAGTACTCCTGAACTGGTATGTGGACCCTGGATGTTACTTTGGTAAGAGTAATTTTATTTTATATCGTTTGAATCCTGCGAAATATGCCTGCGGGGAAGTTTGAGTTCTAAAAGCAATTATTCTGTTGTTATTTGTTCTCAGTATCTCATATTTTAGTTCAAATATAAAGAATGCTTCTCTAGTTAAATCCATTTAGTCAATTCAACTGTCAAATAATAGAGAACATGGAAAGAAATAGGCTCGTCATTATTCAAATGGGTGGTCCTGAATAAAATATTCTATCTACACTATTGTTTGGGAACTGCATTTTCTCTGTGATTTTAAAGTCATGCATTTGTAATCATAAACACTATAGTTTTGGCTAAGGAAGGAGTTACACACCCAGAATATCTAATCTGATTTATTGAATTAAAATAATTTATATAACATTTGATTGTAACAGACGTAGCCTTTGTGTTGCATTATTACTGATAATTAAAACACTTTAAGTAGCATCATCTTCTAATAAAAATTTATTTAAACAATTAGAACAACAAAATAAAATAATATTTGATTATAACCCAAAGTATAAAAATACTTATCCATGAGTCCATATTGATATAAATAAATAAATGGGGGGAGGGTACAAATCTCTCATGCAGAAGAATTGCAAATAATTTATATCTATATAAATAACATATTAATACCCTGCCCTTGAGGGGAAACATAACTCCCTACTTCTTAAATGATGGCTGCACATAGCAGCTTCCTTCCAAGGAGACAGTATGGCAGGACCGGGAGAGAGTAACTCCACAGGAGAATCTGACCAGTACTTCCTCAGCCAGGTAATCAAGGTCAAGTCATGTGGATAGTATGTATCCTTGATATGACATGATAAAAATGGCATGTTACCTATGTGGTCTTCTTCCCCAAACAGATAATCCTGGTCCAATCATGAGAAAACAGAGAATTTCCAATAAAAAGACCTACTACAAAATACCTGACCTGTAATCCTAACTGTCAAAATCTTCAAAAACAAGAGAAATCAGACAGACTGTCACAGCCAAGAGGAGCCGAAGAAGACATGATGACTAAATGCAATATGGGATCCTGGATAAGATCCTGCCACAGAAAAAGGACATTAGGTAAAAATTAAGGATGGACTTTGGATAGTAGTAGTGTGTCAATGTTGGTTCATTAATTGTAACAAACATCCCACAATAATGGAAGACGTTAATAATAGGGAAACTGGGTGCAGGATGTATGTACTATCTACTCAATTTTTCTGTAACTCTAAAACTGTTCTAAAAAGTAAAGACAATTTAAAATAATATTTTAAAACATTATATATAAAGTACATATACATATATATGTATTTTATATATATAATTTTAAAAATTCATTAGAAATCATGATGTAGTATTATGACCAATAAGATTTCTACAGAAAAAAGTAATTAATAATTCTCTAACCAAAACTTTTAGTGACATGTTTTTTTTCTTCTTCAGTTGACAACAATTGTGAACTTCTTGATTTCGAGGGGATTAAAACACTAATTTAAATGCATAAATTACAAATGAAGAGTTAATTTTATCTGATGACAAGTTGCTAAGAAACATCCCTCAGATTCTCAAATTTTTGTGTTAGGTGCTTCTTGCTCAGTTTAAGTATTTGTTAAAGGCAGAGGCATTTATCTTCAAGGTATTTTTGTGCTTTCTCACAGGTTTGTCATGAATATTTTCAGCTTTTACAGCCTTTGAGAGTTGAAGGAGTGTGTATAGATTTACTTTCAGGGAGGGTTTGTCAGTTGCAATATGCTATTGTTTCACTGCATCAGCATTATTCCCTCTTCAGGATTCTTACAGCACTTTGTTTCCCAATCATATTTCAGAAGTAATCGTTGTGAAGTTTTCCTAAGCACTCAACCTTTTCCACTTCCTTCTTTGCACCTGTGGTAGGCAGAAAAATGGTGTTCACCAAAGTCGTCCATGTCCTAATCTCCAAAAGCTAAGAATATGTTAGGTTACATGGAAAAAGAAAATTAAGTTTGCAGATGGAGTTAAGTTGCTAAATCCAACCTTAAGGTAAGGATATTATCCTATATTATCCAATCACACCGAACATAATCACAAAGGTCCTTAAATGTGGAAGAGGGGGCAAAAGAGGAGAGTCAAAGGGAGATGTGACTGAGGGAGCAAAGTCGGCAGGATGCAACTTTGCTGGCTTTGAAGAGAGGGAGCAGGGTCATAAGGCAAGGAAGGCAGCAAACCTCTGGAAGCTGGTAGAGGAAAGGAATGGACTCTCACCTTGAACCTACAGAAAAGATACGCTACTGATATCTTGATTTTAACACAGTGAGATCCATTTTGGATTTCTAAACTACAGAACTGATGAATAATAAATTTGCATTGCTTTAAGACACTAAGTTTGTAGTAATTTGTTATGGGGGCCATAGAAAACCAGTACAGTGCCCCCAGTATATGTTATGCTGGGCAAACCTTTAATATAGCATTCCTCCATGCTATAGTGCCCTTATTTGTTCATTCATGTTTTCCCAGAGGATTGTAAATCCTATCAGCCCAGGAAGCAATATTATACTTAGGTGGCATTTTGGTGCTAAGTAAATAATTACTGATCAGGGGAAAAATGTTCTTATAACACATAAGACAAATACCTCAAACTTAGAGACGGAAGAGACTCTTAGCTTCTCTGATTTTCAGTTTCCTCATTTATAAACATTAAAATTGTGTTCTTCATGGTTATTAATTTGAATATTAGAGTGAAATTGAATATTAACCTGAAGGCATTATGCAGATATAAAGTTTTATAATTTATATGGCAGTTAGGTGTCTGCTTGTCACTGCCCTTTTCCCAAGTCTGGTAAATACTTAATAGTAGAGTTCTACTTCATTCATCTTCTCTTCTGCAGCAAGTATCATGTAGATTTTCTATTTATTGTTCAAAAATAAGTATATAATTGTTAGCTTAATTAAATATAGTAAATTTGAGTTTAAGCAAAGAAAGTGTAATGAATTAAGGAGAGGATAAATGTTTTATTATCTTAAATGCTACTTCTTTCCTTCCCTTCTCTGAGTTTATTCTAAGAATGTGGTTCCTTCTTGCTTTAAGGGTCTACAATAACATTCACAGTACCTTCTAAAAGATGGGTAAATGCTAGATGGTGACAATGATATAATGATAGAATTATATGATTTATCCAACTTCTACAGTAAGAAAATATGTTTGTGCTTGAATGATCCATATCCACAGTCTCCACTTATAAACTATATGGTCTAATGCTCCGTTTCTATACCGTATTTTAGCCAAGTTTTTGTCAAGCATCCTTCAGTCAGGGTTATGGCAACAAAAGGCAAAGTTCCAAAGCAAATATGCAAAATGTTCAAGATGGGGGACCTTATATGAGTACCCCCCCAGCGTCTCTATCTTAATTCCTTTCCTTTACCATGAAAACTTTATCTTTCATCAAGGTGTCTAGAATTCTCCTGTTCTCACTGACTTCCTGACCAAAGAAAAATATCACTCTTTTAAGCCTACCAGGTTACTTGCAGTTTCAGGTTTTCAATTAACTCTGGGATGAAAGAATTTGGCTATGTTGGAAAGAATTTCAGCCATCATTGAGCAAATTAGGAAGGCAGATTTTGCAACCAGGGATCTAATTTTCTAAAATCTCATCACCTAGGCAGCAACATATTCTGCACCCTTCTGAGCCCAGCTCTGCTGTTCCTATTACAGAGCATATCAGTTTCAGAGCTTGAAATGTCCTTGATCCTGGGAAAATAAACAAAGTTCCTATGTATCATATCTCTGCAAAAAATGAAGTTTATAATGAGATTCCTTCTTATAGTACTTCAATATCAGTGTTACTGTAAGATTTAATCAGTATATTTTTAAAGCGTGTGGAGATCATTTAAGGATGACAGTTAACCGATGGAAAAGGTTTTCTGCTACCTGCCATCTTCTATCATATTACACACTAGAAAAATCTACCTTTTGATATTTGAAGGAACGAAATATGTGTGTGGGGTAGGAGTTCCTGAATGTTTTATGATGGAATAATGCAGATATATGAAATTAATTCATGAATGCAAGCAGTTTTACAATGCAGGTCATAAAAACTATATTTGATGAACAGTACTTGTTCAGAATTAATGTTCACATTTTCTCAAATTTGTGTCTATCATTTAGATTGAAGTGATTTCACTCTAGATTTGCCAGTTCACTTAACCTCATGATTCTCTCCTATAATGTTTTGTCATTTTTCAAATTTTCAATTTCTATACTGCTTTTTGGCAGCAATAATTCACTGCCTAGGAAAAGTGCTGGAATATATTATATCATAAGCAAAATCTTCATATTACTTAAGAATTTCCTTGGTAATTTTCAATTGCCTAGACTCACTAATACAAACTCCATATTTTGGGTCATTTCTAAATTTAACTGTTAAATTAGAAGTTATACCTATTTATTATTAATTACATCTTCCAGTACATGAAAACCAATCTATAGGCTATTTATAGTAAACTTGCTAAAACTGATTCCAAAAGCTAAATTAGTCATTTACAGTCTTGAGACTGGAAAAAGAGAAGAAAACTGAGTTGTTTAAAGCTAGTTATGTCCAAATATTTCACTAATTACTGTTGGTGAATGTAATCAAACACTCCATCATCATTTTAGGACACACAGACAAATAGAAAATCTTACGCTGCTTGACTTTATTAGCTACCATATTTTCCTACTGGGTTTTGATGATAGAGTCAATTTTTGTCCAATTAGTTGCCATAACAAGTTCCAATTATCAGTTCAGTACCTAGTATCTCTCTTTTAATTCCTTAGTTTCAGGGTGCACAAGTGCTCAGTGATCACATAGCCAGAAGAAAACACTCCTCAGTATGTACCTTAAATAAATACATTCTTACCTAAATAGTATCTCACCAGTTGTGCTGAAACCCAGAAATATAAATTGTACACTTCAAAGGGGGATTCCAGACCTCTTTGTAATTCTTGCAAAGATGGTTTCTGCAAATATCATCAGTCAACCAAAGAGGATAGAAGAGCTAAGAAAAGAGTTGGAGATTAAGAAAGACTAAATGAAAAAGTTGTTGCTCTTCTGGCAGTTCCTTCTCAAACCCAAAGCCCAGAAAAGGGGCTTCAGTGGGATGAGCTAGCTCTTTCATGTTTATTTTCCACAGTGAGAGAGTGTTCAGTTCATGCCTGAGAAGCAAACACACAAGAAGCTGGCTCTCTAACTTGTCATGGCAGGAAAAGGAGGGATGTGAGCTCAAAGGTCATGTGAGCGCTTCCCACGGAAGAGAGAAAATCAGCGTGGAGTTGCCATAGATCCCGTCTAGGATGGCATCCTGGAGACCAGTGGGAGCTACAGTAAGAAGGAGAAAGAGAAGGAAGAAGAGAAGGTGAAGGAGAGGCGGTGCAAAAACATACTGCCAGGTTCTCAGAGCCTCCACGCAGAGCAGTGATGAGAAGCAGTGTGCTGATCACCATGCAACCCCAGCACATAGGCTCAGCAGGGAAAGTGGCAGCTCTTTACAAGACCAGAACATGCAAGTGTGCCTCTCTCATCCTCCTTACAACCTGAAATCTGAAGGGTCCGGAAATCAGAGTCAGCAAGGCAGAGTGCAAACCTAGGTGGAGAAGGAGGGAAGGTGACCACCTCAGCCCCTTTTCATGACTGGCTTCCAGTGGGCCAGAGCTGGGATGGGGTTCCCTTTGAATGCAATTTGAAGATTTACTCATAACTGGAATCAGAGATATTATTTATCTGACACTTTTTGTGACTAGAAATAACTGAAGCTCCTTTTATCATCTGAAAATAGCCAGAGGAATCATGGGCAACTATTATATTAAAGAGCAGGAAAGGGCTAGCCTCTATAATGGGTCGCTGTGGACCCTGCAGAGGGGAGGTAAAATACAGTGACTTTCAAATTCCATCCTGTGAGACCCTCTCTTTAAACCTACAGAGCACATTCAGGGGTAAAGATGAATGGATAAGTGAAACAAATTGAATGAATGAATGAATGAGCAAATAAAACAAACAAAACGAAACAATAAGCACTTTTTCTGTGTGCGCTTTCCTCTGCTGCTATACTCTCCTAGCTCCTTATATTAACCTTTCAATTATAGCCCATTTTTCTGAAAATATTACTTTACATGTCTTTCTATTGGACGTTCCTTGAAGCTGCGAAACATTTCCTGCTAATTTTTTAAAAATTATTTGGGTCTATATAGTATCAAATTATGTATTTTGAGGAAATGTGGTAATCAAAATTTCTATAACTTAATGGCTTTTCATATATTCAGCCTCAGTTTTATTTATATATTTGTCATGGCACTGTCATTTATGCTTTTAATGTTTCTTTATTATGAGACATATAAACCATTTAAAGCCATAGATGAAATTTAAGTGACACTAAATTCTGTGAGAAATACTGTTTTCAAAATTATTATTACACTAAAAATCATTTGAATCAATCATTTAATTCAAATAAAATCATTTAAATTTTATATTATTTAAATTTATATTTACTTTATATTACTATATATATATAAAATGTATCCTCATAGATTCATTAATTTCTAGCTAAATTAAAGGTGTCATCTACATGCAAATAAATAGAATATATATGAAATAAATAAAAATTATAGATGTATTATCCAGATAATTCTGGGAAGTCTGTCATATGCTGTAAACATTTTCCATTGGCGTTGTCAGTTTACTTTCATTTTCTTTATGGAATACTTTTTAATGTTATTAAATCAGTATTGCATATTTTCAAATGACTGAACACTCTAATATGTATGTATATAAAATACCTATCATCAAGATTATCTTAAAGCAGAATGATTTTCCAGTTGCTTTCTGCGAGTAAGGGTTTTTTTTTTTTTTTTAGTTTATTTGTTTATTTATTTATTTTTGGCTGTGTTGGGTCTTCGTTTCTGTGCGAGGGCTTTCTCTGGTTGTGGCAAGAGGGGGCCACTCTTCATCGCGGTGCGCGGGCCTCTCACTGTCGTGGCCTCTCTTGCTGCGGAGCACAGGCTCCAGACGCGCAGGCTCAGTAGTTGTGGCTCACAGGCCTAGTTGCTCCGCGGCATGTGGGATCTTCCCAGACCAGCGCTCGAACCCGTGTCCCCTGCATTGGCAGGCGGATTCTCAACCACTGCGCCACCAGGGAAGCCCCGAGTAAGGGTTTTTAAAATATGGTTTTCACTAACTCATTATTGGCTTACTAAAGCTAATTATTTTAGCAATGTAACTCAACATCATCAAAGATATGTATGTATGTTTATACAAAATGTTTCTTATTCACTTTTTAAAAATACATAGCGTTTTTGCAATATCAAAATGAAATACTGTATTTTTGAATCTTTTATTTTTAATCATCACAACAGCATACACATTAGGCATGGCTATTTTGATCATTATTTCAACAATATCAATCATAATTTTTGTAAACATCAAGATACGTAAATATATTTTAGTTTCCATATGCATGTCTACCACACACTTCAAATTTGTTAATACTTTTAAATTAAGGAATATTAACGTTTATGCTTTGGATTTGGGGATTATAAGGCAAGATAATGCAGGTATAATTGTATGAGAAATAAAGGCTAAATTGTTTACAATAGGGATTGAGAAAATGAGCACTTTAGTCCACTAATTCCGTGAAATAACAGAAAAGCTACACAATATCAAAATATATAGAATGTATTCTCAATATAAACAATAAAGCAAACAATCAGTTAGAAAGTCAGAAATTGTGAATAATTCCTAAAATAGAAAGCGTAAAGGATCAGGTATAAACACAACTAGAATAAAAACAAACTATATGCAGTAGGAACATACTGCAGATAAAGAAGCACTTCTAATACATATATATATATATATATATGTGACATAGGGGCTGTGGGACATTGTCATTTATGCTTTTAAGGTTTCTTTATTATGGGACATATAAAGTATTTCAAGTCATAGATGAAATTTGACACTAAATTGTGTGAGCAAATTAACTGGGGAGAAATATCCTCCCCTTATGCTGAATATGAACATCAGTGATGCTTACCCCACACTCTGCCTCCATTCACATCGTCAAAGGCAGTGCTGGGGCTCCAGGGAAGTCTATTCCCTAGACATCAATTCATTATTCAAGTGTCATTGCTTCTAGGCACTTCAATACACAGAGTTAGGAAATATATGCATGTATACTAACCCATGAATATACAGGTCTGTCTATGTATGTAAGTACATATGTAAGTATGTGTTTATGTATGTGTCTATCTATGTATCTGTGTATGTATCATGAGTTCGTACTGATACCTCTGATTTCAGTGCAGCACCACAGAGTTCTTTTTGGTCTTCCCTCTTTGCTTATTTGTAACTTCTTTCTCTCACAGAGAAATTATATTTTCAATCCTCATATACACATAAAATAGGTTACTAACTAGATTGCAGCATTTATGTACAGCTTTTGTTTTTAGACTTACAGTGTCTAGTCAAGGTACCATTTAAAAAATTTCCTAGGTTAGTTCTTTTCTTGCTTACCACTTTCAGCATGTTTATGTTGTAAATTTGTAATAGAGTTAGATTTACTTGTTAGTGTTTGTATTCCTTTTATGGGATCCTGCCAAATTCTACTTGGTTTCCAATTTTATTTATATGTATTTTAACTTAAATGCTCTTTCCCTCTCAGGCTCACATTGTCTCACACACAAGGTCTACATTGTCATTATGAAAAGACTGCAGTACAGGTTTTTTATTCAAGTTGATCATCCAAGCAAGATTGATCTGGGTTTTGCAAATAGGGAAAATGTGTTAGGCTGTCTGGTTAACCTGCCATGTAGATACTGAACAAGGACCATGATTGAAAAGTGTATTGAATATTTAAAATAAAGTTGACTGACAGTAGTGATCACCAATTATTAGAAGGTAACTAAGAGAAACAACACGTGCATGGATCAATATTTTACCTTGGCTTGTAAATCTTTCTTGTATAATGGATGCTTGGTTCCTATACAATGTCCTTTGTTTTCAAATAATGTATCTTTCTGCTATGAACTGCATTTTTGTGTCCTCCCCAAAATTCATATGTTGAAATCATAATCTCCAATTTGATGGCATTTGGGGGTGGAGGTTTTGAGAGGTAATCAGGTCCTGAGGGTGGAGCCCTCATTATAGGATTAGTACCCTTAGAAGAAGAGACAGAGAGAGCTTGCTTTCTCTCTCTGCTCTCCACTGTATGAAGTTACAATGAGAAGATGGTCATCAGTAAACCAGGAAGACAGCACTCACCAAGAACCCACCCATGCTGGGACCCTTGGACTTCTAGAACTGTGAGAAAAAAAAGTTTGTTGTGTAAGGCACCAAGTCTAGAGTATTTTTGTTATAACGGTCTGAACTGGTTTGGATACTTTCTCTAATTTTGTCACTGAAGATCATTATTGAGAAATCCAGTCATGCAGTCAGGCCTTGAAGAAGTGCTAGAGACAAGGAACACACAAAATCGACGGCTTAGATTCTAGACCAACTGCTTTGGAAGACTTAGGTGGTTTGGAATTATATTGGTAGAGAATTATAGAGTGCAAAAGACATTTGGCATGGTACAGAGAGATGAGGTCTGTCAGTCAGCAATGAAATAGTAAAAAGGAGAGTGTGGAAACAACTTAAAGGACATTTTGATAGAGCTAATCCCAGAAACTTCAGGCTGCATAGGAGTCAGACTTAACCAGGCTGATGGAAGCTTTTTAAGATATTACTGTCATGACCAGTAAGAGAAATTCAAGTGATGAAGCCATACTTTGATTTTTCTGACATGAATTTAACTGTGTTTCACGTCAGAGAGTTTAATTGATAAGGTGAGGTGCCACTGAATAGGTATGAATGTGAAATAGGTAGAAAAATGGACTCCTAACCTAGTGACAAGAAGTTCAAAAAAGGTATGATGCTTTCTTTACTCTCAGAAATGATTGGAAGTTTTTACTGGGAAATAATAGCCTTAGATTTTTTTCTGTGTGTCATTTTTATGTAAGTCTTGGGAAAGTTTGTCCAAATGTGATAAAGCTTGTAAATCAGCTATAGGAGTACCAATAGAAAAAAAAAAAAAAACATGATAAAGCTAGAGAGTAATTTAGCAATGTATTTCAGTTTTGATATTTGAGGGCATTCTTTCATATAGAATCCTTCATCACAACTATGTTCAAGGTGATAGCCCTCCATTAATTTTAATGCCCAGAAGAATTATTAAGAGATCACCATTTATTTTCATGAGTAATTTTATCTGAAGTTAGGAAAACAATCTAAATATCAGATTATATTTAATAAATTGAAGAGGTACCTATCATATGCAATTATAGAGAGCTATTTGCTAAATCTCACTGTAGTGTGTTATGAGAGTGGGAAATTTCCTTTTCTTCTGCACCTACAAGAGTACCAGGCCTAGAATAGGCACACAGACTAAAATATTTGTTGAAAACAAATACATGAATTTTATATATTATTTCCAAAATAATATCTTTTTTATTCCCCACCTGTTCCTCTCTATCTCTCCATTCCCCAAAAGAATAAATCATCGATGGTATTATCAACTAAAAGTTGAAATTGGAAACCAAATATACACTTTTAATGTCCAGAAGAAAAAAAAGCCATATAGATTTAAAAGTAAATATTTGCTCTTCTCATAGTGAAACAGAGGGAGAAGTCTTGGTCAACCAAACGTTCCAGGCTCCATCCCCCAAAAGGAAGGGAGGCGTGTCTAGGCTAGGAGAGAACTTGAGCAGCCCATTTTCTTCATCTGCAAACTTTCGGATACTCACCTGTGACTTATGTTACTATGTATGACTTGTCTCTCTTCTTTGGGGAACTTTTTGAGAATGAGAATCAAGAATTGCTTAATTTAGGGGTTACATATAAAATTTAGAATGTAATTCTTTGGAAATTAAATAACCGAGTTAATTGTCCTTTTACAGATAAGGGTTTTTGTATGTACATAGCACATTTTCTTTATCCATTCATCTGTTGGTGGACGTTTAGGTTGCTTCCATATCTTAGCTATTATGAATAATGTTGCAATGAACATGGGAGTACAGATATTTCTTTGAGATCCTGATTTCAATTCTTTTGTATATATACCCAGAAGTGGGATTGCTAGATCATGTGGTCATTCCATTTTTACTTTTCTGAGCAAATTCCATACTGTTTTTATAGTGTTTATACCATTTTGTTTTCCCACTAACACTGTATAGAGTTCCAGTTTCTTCACACCCTCGCCAATACTTATATTTTTTCTTTCTTTCTTTTTTTTTTTGTTTTTGATAATAGTCATCCTAATGGTGTGAAGTGATATCTCATTGTGGTTTTGATGGGCATTTCCCTGATGATTAGTGATGTTGAGCGTCTTTTCATATACCTGTTGACTATCTGCATGTTTTCTTTGGAGAAATTTCCATTCCAGTCCTTTGCCTATTTTTATTTATTTATTTTTTACTATTGATTTGTAGAAGTTCCTTATATAGTTTGGATATTGACCCCTTGTCAGATATATGGTTCAGAAATTTTTTTTTTTTCCCATTCCCTGGGTTGCTTTTCACTGTGCTGAATTTTTCCTTTGCTGTGTGGAAGCTTTTTAGTTTGATGTGGTCCCACGTTTATATTTTAGTTTTTGTTGCTATCTTTTGGAATAAATCATTGCTGAGACCAATGTCATGCAGTTTTTCCCTTATTTATTTTTCTTCTAGGCATTTTATAGTTTAAGGTCTTACATTTAAATCTTTACCTCCTGGCCTTAAAAATGAAGGAAATCCTGACATATGCGACAACTTGGATGAGCCTGAAAGACATTATTGTAAGTGAAACAAGCTAGTAACAAAAGGACAAATGCTTCATGATTCCACTTATCTTTGGCGTCTAGAATAGTCAAAACCCATAGAAACAAGGAATAGAATGGTAAGTGGCAGAGACTGGGGGGAGGGTGAAATAGGGAATTGTTCAACGGGTATAAAGTTTCAGTTATGCAAGATGGATAAGTTCTAGAGATCTGCTGTACCACATTGTGACTATAGTTAATACTGTATTGTGCACTTAACATTTTGTTAAGAGGGTAGATCTCATGTTAAGTGTTCTTACCAAAATAAAAATAAATAATATTAAAACATGAAGATAGCCAATAGGCACATGAAAAGATGCTCAACATTGCTAATTATCAGAGAAATGCAAATCAAAATGAAAATGAGGTATCACCTCACACCAGTCAGAATGGCCATCATCAAAAAGTCCGCAAATAATAAATACCAGAGAGGGTGTGGAGAAAAGGGAACCCTCCTACACTCTTGATAGGAATGTAATTTGGTTCAACCACTGTGGAAAACAGTATGGAGGTTCCTTTAAAAACTAAAAATAGAGTTACCATATGATCCAACAATCCCACTCCTGGGCATATATCTGGAAAAGATGAAGACTCTAACTCAAAAAGATACATGCATCCCAATGTTAATTGCAGCACTGTTTACAATAGCCAAGGCATGGAAGCAACCTAAATGTCCATCGACAGATAAATGGATAAAGAGGATGTGGTATATATATACAATGGACTGTTATTCAGCCATAAAAAAAAATGAAATAATGCCATTTGCAGCAACATGAATGGGCCTAGAGATTATCATACTAGGTAAGTCAGACAGAGAAAGACAAATACAATACGACATCACTTATATGTGAAATCTAAAAAAAAATGATACAAATGAACTTATTTACAAAACAGAAACAGACTCACAGACATAGAAAACAAACTTATAGTTACCAAAGGGGAAAGGAGGGGGGATAAATTAGGGATTTGGGATTAGCAGATACAAACTACTGTATATAAAATAGATAAACAACAAGGTTTTACTGTATAGCACAGAGAACTATATTCAATATCTTGTAATAAACTATAATGGAAAAGAAAAAAAAAGAATTGTATAATCTAAATAGGAAAGAAAATATTGTATTTTAAAATGTTAATGCCACTGATCAGTTTAGAACATAAAAAATGAGTGGCAAAGGTTTTCATGTTTAATTATAACATTCAGTTTCTTAGTTCACCTGGAATTTATTTTGTTTTATTAAGTGAAGTTAGACTAACTTTTATGTTTTTCCAGAAGGATAAGCAATTATATCTGTACAATTTTTGACTTTTGGTTTCTCTGCTTTTTGCCATTGGTTTCTAAGCTTCATAGAGTATGCCATATTAACTTGAGAAAAGGCAATCTCCCAGTGATTGTATGGGGGGAACTCTTGCTCAATATTACAGTTACCCTTCTAATCATCTCTCAATTCCACTACAACCTATCACCATAAATTCCACCTCAACAGCCATTCTAGGAGATCCATTTTGGGCGTGGTGATGGTGGTGATCATTTTCTTTTGATTTTAAAAATCGTTGAAAATTCACCTTTCCAGAAATCTCTGGCTCCAGAATTTTTAAGGGAGGAAAATTTCAGAGTAACTGAAAAATCCTCTGACACTGGATGGTAGTGTGATGAATTGGGCGATTGGGATTGACATGTATACACTGATGTGTATAAAATTGATGACTAATAAGAACCTGCTGTGTAAAATAAATAAAATTCAAAAATTCAAAAAAAAAATCCTCTGACACTTAACTCTTACTGAGCAATCTTTCAATCTCTTTCTTAAATTCACCTCAGTAAACAACATGATTAAAGACATGCAAAATATAGTAATATAGTAATTTATCTGAATTCCTCATTCAGTTTCCCAGATTGGTCTTTGAAAGTTTGTCTTCATACGACCCAAATTCTAGCCAAGAGCAGCTCCGCTTATATCTACTCTGAATGTTACCTTGTTATTGGAACATATCCACTCCCCCTCCCCCCCCCATCCTGGTACTTGGTACAGGGCTATTGAAATAGTAAAGCCATTTCTTTTCTGTTATTTTTCACTTGAGTGACCAAATATATTTTATTTTTAACCCAGAATAACAGCAATGAACTTCTAGGATTCTGCCTCAAGGTCATGTAAACTTCCTAGCCTGTATTCTAAAATTGTCCACTGGCAAGTTAATGGATTTACTCTCTCCTAGGACAAAGTCCTTGTCCATTAAATTTATAACATCAAGTATGAAGTGACAAGTCTTTTATGCCTGGAAGAGGAAGACAGCTAAGCCTTATGAAAATCCGTTACATTTCTGAAGTTTCTGTGCATCCAGTGACTTAGGGCCATAGGGGTAGATATGTGGAGAGCAAGGAGCTGCATCTTGAACATCATACCAGGAAGAAGGTGTAGGAGGATCAGTGTAGCTTTTTAGATTTTAAGTGACTATAACCACCAAGTGAGTGACCTTCTCCAACTCATTTATCTTATGACCCCAAAAGCTGTTTACTGCAATAAAGGGAAATCTTTACAGGTTCAATAGTGCTTGAAGTATCTAAAAAAGAGGGGATGCAACTTGAGGCCTGTGACAAGATTGATAGTTGAATTGCAAGAAAGATCTCTTGGGGATTTGGAGCAAAGCCATAGTTTTCTTTATATGTATAAATAATTCTCATTTTGGAAAAGAGAATTTGGCTTGCTTTAGAATCTACTAGAGTCTAAATACTTGATCACAAGTTACTAAATAACTTTTCAACCCAATCTACACATTAAGCTGGCAGTTAAATTACATCTTGAAGCAAAGTTGATTTACCCCAACAGAGTGATATACGCCCTCAAAATATTTCCTTATTAAATGGAAGCAGTATGAAGACATTTGATGCCCAGGGTCACTGAAAACACAAATTTCTTAAATTAGCAGATTCCTCAAACACACACACACACACATATATATATATCTGTGGTTCTAAAAATCTGAGTCCTAAAAATAGACACATTCTGGAGTTTCAAAGGAGGTCTCTTATGATTATAAGATATAACATAAAAAACAATTCTTTTGTTCATAGGTGTCTTTACAAGGAAAGAATTTAGTATACTGAACATTCACAGGAGTGACCTCAGAAAAGACATCCTGGACATCAATTTGAGCAGAAAGTTGGTCATCCATTCTGCCTGGAAGGTGAGTTAGTGTGCAATCAGGAACTATACCTACCACTGGAAAGGTCCACAGAGATGCGTGAAGAGAGTTGGAAAGCATAGATAGAGGCAGAGTGCTTGACATACAGTAGATGCCAGCCTCCAAGGCAATGACACTATTACTGTCTCTTGGTTATTGATGACCTAAGATATAATCTAGTCCTGGGAGATTTATAAACAATCAGTTGATTATGAAAGGCATTTTTTCCCCAAAATTCTTAGGGAAAGTTAGCTTCCCAGTGACAGTTTGTGGTCATTCTAGTCAGCACTTCTTGGTTGGCCCGTAAATTTTATAGGTCATGAGGTGGTGCCTTATGATTTCATACTTTTTAGAGTATCCTTATAATAAATAAATAATTCTGTACCAGTTAAGATAATATGAGTGTCTTTTCATTTCAACACAAAATAATCTAACTTGTACAAATGAAGTAGAATAATAACTTTTGAAATATTAACGTGTCACTTTCTTAGACCCTGAAAACAAAGGTGTTACATCTGCAAAAGGAGGGGCTGTCATTTATTCCGGGGTTGTCAGACATATTAATGTCTATGGTAACACATTCTTAGCAACTAAATGAATAATAAAGATTTTAAGGAAGATGTCAGGTTTGTTTTTTCCATTTTCAGACAAGAACTTGGAAAATAGAGGGAGAGGGATTTTATGTTGGCACAGGAGATGTTTGTGTTAAGTTTTACCCTGTACCTAACCCCCTGAGTTGAATCTTAAAATGAAGAGACGCAATAATATAAACCTTGAAGTGCTGAGGAATCTAAGAGCAGCAGAAATAGTTCTGTATGTCCCACAGTGTATATCAACAATGGTAGACAGTTATGAGAGAGAAATCTACCGCATCGTGAAGAAGCAGTAGAGAATAGAAACGTCAGTGTGGTGTCTTCAGTGCATTATCCCAGATGAAGGGAGGTCTCTAATGGATGTAGAATACTTGGTTGTTAAAGACTAGAGAATGTCAAATGGTTTTGGCCTTTCATAACTGAGAGCTCTAGAGCCCAGTGCTTTGGGGAAAGTCTGGAGCATTTAGGTCAATGGCAAAGTAGACATGCAAAGCAGCATTTAACAAAAAAGCATGCCATCAAGTAAGAATTTAAAGCAGATTCTGGGAGGAATCAAGCTTTTCATCAGACATGAAACTGATGTCATCTTTACTTATACCTCTTATTAAAAGTGTTCCCATTTTAAATTTAGAATCCATGGAAATGCTGTGCAACTAAATGGAAAAAGCCCAAAAGTTAAGTAATTCCTTGTTAGCCAATTGAACCAACTCTTATATTTTAGTTGGACCTCCAAACTGTGCAAGATAAAATCATTCACAGTTATTCCTCTCAGCAACCATGTTTCATTTTTACTACTTAAAAACAAGATAAAAAAAAAAGGAATCAATGTTTATAAGTTATTTAAAACTAAAGGAACAGTTAGATCACAGCACTCAGACAGGATCAGGCCTAAGAGAAGTAGGGAGTCTTAGGCAGATCCTGGGAGAATGTAAGAACTAAAATGTATTCTTGCAGTCATGACCCACTTTTAAACCACCCCTCAACAGAGTTTAACTTGTTGGGAATTAGAAATAACACAATGAAGAGTACTTTTTTTGTAATGCCATATCCTATAATTTCAACCTTGGGAAACTAATGTATATGTGCCTTTGTAATCTTTAACACTGTGTATCTTCCGCTGTGCCAAGGTGTTTCCTTTTCATAGTAGGTTTCCAGTTTTACTGCAAAGTGTTAATTTAGATCTGACAAGACTTAGCAAAGAATCAATCCATGATATGTGTGTTTGTGTGGATATATAATGTTAATTATATATATATATATATATATAATATGTGTGTGTATATATATATATATATACACACATGTATATATAAAATCTTATCTTCAGGAATCTGTCAGAAGGAAGTTAACAATTAATTCTCACTAATGTATAAATTACTTCAACACACACTTTCCAAAAGGCAGCAACTTAACATTAATGAATTAATATATTAGGGAGACTTCAGAAACTAACACATTTGAGTGTCGAAGACATTTCTGAGTTTCCATGCATGAATGTATTTGTCCATCAAATAATTTTGATGGCTACTATTAATCAAAATTATTCTAATTACTGGGTATATAGTGGTGAATAAGATAATTTAAGAGTTCATAGAATAGTTGGAAAAAGATGACAACAAATAATCAAAGAAAAAAGATAATTTTGGACTACCTTGAGTGATATGAAGGAAGTAAACAGGATAACGTTATTCAAGAATGATTGTGAAGGGGCCACTTTAAATGAAATAGTCAAGTAAGGCTCCTTTCAGCATAGATATTTGTAACAGCAGAGGAATGAAAAGGCTCCAACCATTTGAAGGCTCCACGGAAGAGCATTTTAGGTAGGAGGAACAAAAATCACAATGTACAATAACCCTGAGAAATACCATTTCTTTAAGTTATATGGAGAATAGATAGGTAGAATTTAAGAGTGGAAACACAGATCAGTTAAGAAGCTAATACAGTAATCTCAGAAAGAGATAATGGAGTTTTGAAATAGGGTTGTGGTACTTAAGATATATTCTGAAGGTAGACTTGAAAAATTTAGTTGAGGAATGATTTGGGAGATGGGAAGGAGGGAATGATAGAAGGAGAGATATAGCAGTTAGGAATGCTTTGAGCTGCAAGTAACAGAGTGCCTTACTGTAGTGGTTCAACGTAGGATAGTTACAGGAACTCTGGCAGCAAGCTTCGGCTGTCAGTGGTTCAGTTCTTTACGAGTGCCATCAAAGTTCCAAGCTATATTCCGGCTCCTGAATCCTTCACTGGAGGAAATTTTACTCATCTATTTCTTGCCTCTTTGTCACATGAAAACAATCACAACTTTAGGCATCATGTCCACCTACTGAAAGAAGGGAAAAGTAAAGAGATTTAGTGTCATGAGTTACATCTATTCTTTTGATCAGGACCATAAAAGCCAGCTTAGAAGCCTCAACATTCTTAGCTCTTTGTTTCATTGCCCAGAACCTGGTCACATGGCAACCTCTGGCTGTAGGCACAAATGGGAAACATGGATTTCTTGTTTTCTAGACTCTAGAATGAAGAGTAAGTGAAGAAAAGGGGATTGATCAGTGTCAGGGGTTGCCAATGGAGTGTCCTCCATAGGAGGGTTCAGTGGTAATGTCCAGGTTTTCAGCTTGAATCATCACATGGATGCCATTTAGAAAAGAAGAAGGAAGCAACAGGAGAGAGGGATGATAAATCAAAAGTGTTGTTTTAGACATGATGTGGCATATGAATTTTATAACCATGTGGAATGTTAAGAAGACAGTTGAATATTATTCTAAAGGATCTGTCAGAACTAGAGGTTTTTAGCCTTTAAGACAACATAAATCACATGCATGGCTTTAAAAAGTCTGATATCTTCTAAGATCTGCTTTTCCCATTTTGGCCAAGTCTTATTTTCTGGTATTAGGAAGAAAAAAAAGAAGGAAAGAAGGAAGGAAGGGAGGAAGGAAGAAAAGAGAAAGTTATTAAGTTATGATTTTTAAAAGGAAAGAAAACAATAATAGGAAGGCTATATCTGCATAAAATCAGATTGCAATTTTTGTAGGGGAATTATTTTGAGATTTTCATTTTTCCTTTTGATAATGAAATGCCTAAAATTGTCCAGATTATGGCTGGATAAAAGGTAAAAATTTAGAATTTATAAATATGTGTTTGGAAAATGTTAATATTAGAATACACATTCTTCTATATGGTTATATAGAAGTTTATATGTAAAACTTTTTCATATATTTTATATGAAATACATTCTAATAGCAGATAAAATAAATACAATTTAAAATAGTTAAAGGCAAATAAAATTTAAAAGTTGCTATTGTGTGAATTATATATATATATATACATACTTCAGCTACTATAGAAAAGCAGTCTTTCTGATGAATAGTAACTTTTTAATGAGTTCAGGTGATATTATATTGAACTATAGAAATGGGAGAGTTATGCTTGTTTTACTCATCCTAAGTTTGAGTGAAAAACAGTTTTTAAAAACTCACAAAATCCTCACCTAGTACCTTTTTCCTCTTAAAAAGCATTTTAATTTTAAGTATTATTATGTTTCATTTCTGTAGAATGTGGGGATCTTGCAACTCCTTATTCTTTATGTTTTTCCCATTGAAAATATGTCCTACAATAAATCATTCTGACATTGAATTTTTCTGTTTTTTCATTTCTTCTGATCCTAGCCCATGGTTACTTGAAGAAAAAAAAAACAAGTGAAATGACAATGAAGGAAAAATAAATACCAAATTCGTATTTCAAGTTTATTTTGTATTTAAGCTCAAAGGAAATACTTAGGCATATTTAATTACAATTATAGGGCAATAATTAGCAAACATTAGAACACTGTACATTATCTTTCATGTGCTTTCAGATTCTATATGAAAAGGCATAAAACATTATCACTCTAAATATGGCTATTTGATGGGTCTTCTGAAGTGTATGTCCAGTGATCTAATTTCATGCTGCTCTATGGTATCCCTCTTTTAGGGTCTTGAATGTTTCACCTTCCTCAAACATTAGTGGGGAATATAACATTCCATTTAATTATTAGGTTTCTTCATTCATTTATTCACATATTAATATTAATTAAGCATCTAGTATGTTCAAGATATCAGTGCTAGGGTACCGGGGACTAAGCCTGTAGTTGGTATCAAGATATTTAACAAATAGTGTTGTAGGCATCTATGATAAATAGACTATATTAAATTTCATTTGAATGCTGTAAGCTTTGGATAATTGAAGATAAGGTAAAATGTATTCCAAGCATTTAAGAATAAAGAAATTGTTTAAGCCAAGTAATAGAAACTGGAAAGTACATGGTGCATTCAGAATGAAATGTAATTGGGTAAGACTGCGGGATACAGAACATATTGATAGGATGAACAATTGGATAAAATGTTTGCAGATATAGTTTGGAAACTTTGTAAAGAATTAAGATGTTATTGTGTTTGCAATGATGAGTAACTGTTTTTTAACAATGCATGGAGAATTATCCAAGTTGGTAACATGCTCCATGAAAAGTTTATTACTTCAGTGCTGCACATTTGAAGAATATGGTCCAGATAACATTTTCTTAGTTATGATATTGCCTTAACACATCTCAGGTTCCTTCATAGAACTTAGTTGTGTGATTGAAAGGCAGGCACGAGGTTAAGGCGACTCTTTGTATAAGGACACCTAATCCAGGGATCCAGAATTTTCCAAACATAAGACCTGATGGTTTTGAAGAAGTCTTGGAGACTAGAAAAGAATTCCAGAGATGATTAATATCCCTCAACCCAATTTATACTGTGGATTGTTAAATATGTATATTTTCTATAGTGGAATATCACAAATGTTTAAGTATACCATAAATATATGTGTAAGGAGAAGAAGCTAGGTTCTCAGTGGGCCATGTCTAGACCAGCTAGAAAGGATAGGTAAAGTGTCAAGTGGAGAATGTCTGTGAGTGTCTAAGCTTCTAACCTAAGAGGGACTAGGTTGTGGGTAGGGCAAACCGTATACCTACAAATGGAGTAGACAGTCTCCTTCTGCACATGCAATACCCTCTGTGCAATCTTGACCTACCCATGTCACTTGGGATTATGACTTTTAAAGAAGAATGAAAAAGACTGTATCACATAGATAGCCTCAATCTTAATTTGAACTTGTCATGACCACCACCCTGTTTCACCATAAAATCTAAAGTGTTAGACATGCTCTTTAAGAAACTCCAAAATGAGTGAATTTGCCCAGGTGTATGAGTATTGCTTCTAACCTTTCTCTTCTCTACAACCTTTTATTTATTTATTTTTATTTTTATTTTTTTTAACATCTTTATTGGAATATAATTGCTTTACAATGGTATGTCAGTTTCTGCTTTATAACAAAGTGAATCAGCTATACATATACATATATCCCCATATCTCCTCCCTCTTGCATCTCCCTCCCACCCTCCCTATCCTACCGCTCTAGGTGGTCACAAAGTACCGAGCTGATCTCCCTGTGCTATGCGGCTGCTTCCCACTAGCTATCTATTTTACATTTGGTAGTGTATATATGTCCATTCTGCAACCTTTTATGAACAGCAACAATACAATCAAATCTGACTGTATTAGCTCAAGTGATTTATTCAGTTTTTATTTTAATTTTATTTTTTGCAACTCTACCATGGGATGATTTTAAAGTACATTCTACATTTGGATTGTAGACTATGCATATAATTTAACACCCAGTACTATATAACATCAATAGAATATTGTTTACCTCTTGTTTTGAAGACTTCCACTAAGAAATAGAATGATTATACTTCCTTTTCCTATGTTTTTATTCACAAAGCAAACAAAAAATAAAAATGAGTGTGATTAGAACATATGACATTCAAGATAAAATTGAAAGGTTTAATAAGGAGAAATTAGCACCATGTCTTAAACCCTAGGGTAGCCAGGCTCCAGTGAATTACATACTCTTCCTGGTATTCATGCTCTTGCCTAGTCCCGCCCACCTTGGCTTGGGGCAGCTATCTGTAACCAATGAAATGTGGTAGAAGTGATGCTGTTTAATTCTATGGCTAGGATGTAAGAAGCCTTACAGCTTCCACCTTGAGTTTCTGGAACATCCTCTCTCAGGAAAGCCAGATGCTATGAAAGAAATCTGGGAATTCTGAGGAAACCCAAGCTAGCTATGTGGAAAGGCATTGTGGAAAGAGAGCAATATTGGTTATTGGAGCTAAGGCAACACACTGCAGGAAAGCACTGCCTGAGTGGGTGCTGGTGGAGAAGAACCAGTGCCCAGGCATATTGCTCCCGTGTAGCCATTCCAGCCTTTCTGCTTTTTTGTGCAACCCCACACCAGGTATGATGTAGTGGAAGCAATCAGTTCCTGCTGTGCCCTGCCCAAATTTATGACCCACAGAATCACGGGTATAATAAAAAGACTGTTTTTTATGCCAGTGAGTTTTAGGGTTATTGGTTATGCAACAATAAATAACTGCAGAAGTTCCTAAATCAGTTATTCAGATTAACTTTGGAAGTATTTGGAGAAAACGATAACGGGAATTTTAGCTGGTAAAAGAAATTGAGAAAATAGATAATCTAACGTAACCATTCTGAGTAAGTCCAGGTCCTACTTGGCTAGGATAAAGTAAATTTTCGTAAAGTTTTAATTGTGGACAGTAGATTTTTGGAAAACAGAAGTTTAAGAAACTAAAGGGATACATGCATTTATTTTCAATTAAGCAATACTTTTAAATTATACTTTAGAAATTGTCATTAAAATACGCAAGATTAAGTTAAATGCAATAATTATCATTCATTGTGTATATAAGTATTGATTTACTAATTTCAAAGAGTGATCATACATTCATAAATAACTCGTATCTTTGCAAATATTTATTATTCCAAAGGAAGAAGTTAAAACAAGCTTCTAAATTTAAGTACTGTATATGTGGTTGAGGTTATAAAATTTCAAACTATGAGTGGATGAGCCAACTCCCACCTGCCTGATAGGGCTAAAGATACCACTGCACTCACTGTATTGACCTCTGCCCATAATCACCTGCTATGTAGATGATAGGCCATTTCTGAACTCAATTCAAAGGGCAGTGCTTCTGTTGTGAGCCTTGATGGATTTGGTTGGCTGTGTAAGGAGTAAGAACTTGAATTGTGTGTCTCTTCCACCACATAAAGAGTGCTGGGGCAGTGGAGGGTGGGGACCCAGACACAGGATATTGAAAAATTGTTGAGGTTCTTCTGTCCCCTGAAGGGTGAGTCCTGAGAAAATGATGGTAAGAAACAAGACAGGAGGACCCACAAAGTTTGGGGTCTTTTCAGGATTGGAGACAATTGAACTCTTTGCTGGAGCTCAGAGCCACCCTGGTTTTCCTGCTAGCCTGTAATGACAAAGAATGGATCCTGTGAATTTTATATGGGTCCCAAGAAAAGAATAGAAATAGTTGGGAAATTGAGCTGAGAGTCCAAGTGAGCACCTTGTGGAGCTCCTGCCAGGCCTGAGAAATCAGAGACCATTGGATCACACTCACCATGTATTTAAATTAGAATCAAATATGCCCAGAAGCAAACGACTATGAAGACAGGAGTAGCTGAGGCCAGGGGACTAATAAGGGAAAAAGAACATTTAGAAAGTGGACACCAAATCTGGGGCCCCTACCCCTACTTCCAAATGAGGTTGTTAATTTTCCTCTGGCAATAGGGTCAGTTGCGGGATTGGAGTAGTGTATAAGCATGGGCATGGAGAAAGAAGTTGAGAATTTATCAAATTGATCATTTTGAGCTTGACCAAAAATAACCAAGAATTGGACTAAATGTACTGGGAGGTATTTCTATGAAGATAATTGCAATGAGGCAGACAGAGACTTCAGACTTGAAAATAACATGAGTTACAAAAATACAGACATTGCATTTTTTTTTTTTTCTTTTTTTTAAACATCTTTATTGAAGTATAATTGCTTTACAATGGTGTGCTAGCTTCTGCTTTACAACAAAGTGAATCAGTTACACATATACATATGTTGCCATATCTCTTCCCTCTTGCATCTCCCTCCCTCCCACCCTCCCTATCCCACCCCTCTAGGTGGTCACAAAGCACCGAGCTGATCTCCCTGTGCTATGCGGCTGCTTCCCACTAGTTATCTATTTTACATTTGGTAGTGTATATATGTCCATGACACTCTCTCACCCTGTCACATCTCACCCCTCCCCCTCCCCATATCCTCAAGTCCATTCTCTAGTAGGTCTGTGTCTTTATTCCCATCTTGCCACTAGGTTCTTCATGACCTCTTTTTTTTTTTTTTTTTTTTCCCTTAGATTCCATATATATGTGTTAGCATACTGTATTTGTTTTTCTCTTTCTGACTTACTTCACTCTGTATGACAGACTCTAACTCCATCCACCTCATTACAAACACCTCCATTTCATTTCTTTTTATGGCTGAGTAATATTCCATTGTATATATGTGCCACATCTTCTTTATCCATTCATCCGATGATGGACACCTAGGTTGCTTCCATGTCCTGGCTATTGTAAACAGAGCTGCAATGAATATTTTGGTACATGACTCTTTCTGAATTATGGTTTTCTCAGGGTATATGCCCAGTAGTGGGATTGCTGGGTCGTATGGTAGTTCTATTTTTAGTTTTTTAAGGAACCTCCATACTGTTCTCCATAGTGGCTGTATCAATTTACATTCCCACCAACAGTGCAAGAGTGTTCCCTTTTCTCCACACCCTCTCCAGCATTTATTGTTTCTAGATTTTTTGATGATGGCCATTCTGACCGGTGTGAGATGATACCTCATTGTAGTTTTGATTTGCATTTCTCTAATGATTAATGATGTTGAGCATTCTTTCATGTGTCTGTTGGCAATCTGTATCTCTTCTTTGGAGAAATGTCTATTTAGGTCTTCTGCCCATTTTTGGATTGGGTTGTTTGTTTTTTTGTTATTGAGCTGCATGAGCTGCTTGTAAATCTTGGAGATTAATCCTTTGTCCGTTGCTTCATTTGCAAATATTTTCTCCCATTCTGAGGGTTGTCTTTTGGTCTTGTTTATGGTTTCCTTTGCTGTGCAAAAGCTTTTAAGTTTCATTAGGTCCCATTTGTTTATTTGTGTTTTTATTTCCATTTCTCTAGGACCTGGGTCAAAAAGGATCTTGCTGTGACTTATGTCATACAGTGTTCTGCCTATGTTTTCCTCTAAGAGTTTGATAGTGTCTGGCCTTACACTTAGGTCTTTAATCCATTTTGAGTTTATTTTTGTGTATGGTGTTAGGGAGTGTTCTAATTTCATACTTTTACATGTACCTGTCCAATTTTCCCAGCACCACTTATTGAAGAGGCTGTCTTTTCTCCACTGTATATGCTTGCCTCCTTTATCAAAGATAAGGTGACCATATGTGCGTGGGCTTATCTCTGGGCTTTCTATCCTGTTCCATTGATCTATATTTCTGTTTTTGTGCCAGTACCAAACTGTCTTGATTACTGTAGCTTTGTAATATAGTCTGAAGTCAGGGAGCCTGATTCCTCCAGCTCCATTTTTCGTTCTCAAGATTGCTTTGGCTATTCGGGGTCTTTTGTGTTTCCATACAAATTGTGAAATTTTTTGTTCTAGTTCTGTGAAAAATGCCAGTGGTAGTTTGATAGGGATTGCATTGAATCTGTAGATTGCTTTGGGTAGCAGAGTCATTTTCACAATGTTTATTCTTCCAATCCAAGAACATGGTATATCTCTCCATCTATTTGTATCATCTTTAATTTCTTTCATCAGTGTCCTATAATTTTCTGCATACAGGTCTTTTGTCTCCTTAGGTAGGTTTATTCCTAGGTATTTTATTCTTTTTGTTGCAATGGTAAACGGGAGTGTTTTCTTAATTTCACTTTCAGATTTTTCATCATTAGTATACAGGAATGCAAGAGATTTCTGTGCATTAATTTTGTATCCTGCTACTTTACCAAATTCATTGATTAGCTCTAGTAGTTTTCTGGTAGCATCTTTTGGATTCTCTATGTATAGTATCATGTCATCTGCAAACAGTGACAGCTTTACTTCTTCTTTTCCGATTTGGATTCCTTTTATTTCTTTTTCGTCTCTGATTGCTGTGGCTAACACTTCCAAAACTATGTTGAATAATAGTGGTGAGAGTGGGCAACCTCAGACATTGCATTTTTTGAAACCAGTTTTATGACTACTAAAAACCTACGCATGTGTGTCTCATTCAGTTTATTTTGACTTCTTTTGGTCAATGGTCTATGTCATCTTCCTAAAAGTGGTGACTATGACAAAGTTCTGACTGTGGAAGGCAGAGTGGCCCCCAAGATATGTCCACACTCTAACCACCAAAATCCACAAGTCTGTTGTCTGGCAAAAGGGACTTTTTAAGTCTAATTAAATTAAGGACTTTAGGAGTTTCCACTGGATTATCAGGGTAGGCCCATCTAATCACCCCAGCCCTTAAAAAGCAGAGAACTTCCCCAGGCTGGAGTCAAAAGAACCAGTAGAAGAGATGAGACAGAAGGGGAGGTCTCTGGCTTTGAAGATGGAGAAGGCCATCTTCAAGCCAGGGAAGGGGGGCAGCCTCTAGAAGGTGAGAATAACCTTACCAGCAGCCAGGGAAGAAGTAGGGACCTCAGCCCTCGACTGTGTGCAATTGCCATCTACCTGCATGAGCCTGGGAGCAGATTCTCCACAGAGACTGTAGCCCAGAGTCCCGGCTGGCTGACACCTTGATTTTGGCCTAGCGAGGCCTGGAGTAGAGACACCAGCAATGCCCTCCAGATTTATGACTTACAGATCTGTGAGATCATTGTTTTTGTTGCTTTTTGAGCTTCTAAAATTGTGGAAATTTGTTAAAGCAGCAATAAAAAAACTAATATACTGACCTACAAAATATATTTCTGATAAAACCAATTTTGAACTTGAATAAAATATATTTTGTCTGAACCTTGGAGGTAGGCAGCAAAAATAAATGTTCTGTAGATTAGCAGTTGCTTGGGTCTGAGGTGGGGTTGGAGAGTTATGGCTAATGGGTACATGGGTTTTTTTAGGGATGAGAAAATTGTTCTAAATTTAGATTATGATGATGGTTGCACAAGTCTGTGAATATACTAAAAACCGTTGAATTGCACACTTTAAAAAGGTGAAATTCATGGCATATGAATTACATATTAATAAAGTGTAAAAAGACTAACAAATAAGAACCTTAATGATACCCCACACTTTTCAGTTTGGTAAAGAACAAAATACAAAACAAGTGGTTTTACACACACATGCACATTTGACTTGCAACCTCCAAATAATTAAAACTCTTTCAATTGCAGAATGGGTTCTATTATTCTATTAATAAAATGACTAAATGAGTAAAAAACACTAATCACTGAGTCCAAATGTATTTGCAATTATTATTTTTACCAGTGGAAAAGACATTCTTTTAGTCCTTTTTCTTAAGGGGAAATTAAATGAAAGAAATTATAAATTATTATTTGAAAGTGCCATCGTGGGCCAAATTCTAAATAAGGCAGAATCTTCAGAGAATAATAATTCAGTCAGTGAGTGGGAAAATGACAGACTTTGTATGTTTTCATCATTTTTTTTTAAATTTCTGAACTGGAGAGGAAAATTAAATGTTATATTTCTTCTCATGGCATAGTTAACTCCACATGAATTAAAACATTTGACAATGCTCTAAAAGTTTGTATACCAGTAGGCTGAGAAAATTGATGTGATATTCATAAAGTTTTACCTTAAAGAAATCTCAGTTTATATGAACACATGCAATTTTAAGAGTTGTTTTATTAAATATTAAGAATGGAGATTTTTCTATGAAACTCCTTGCCTTATTATTTAAAAAGTAAGGAACACATTAATGCCTGTTTTCTGACAGGTTTTTAAAGTTATAACAATATATGTAGAAGAATCATTTAAAAAATTGTGTTAATAACCAAAAAATGATAGTGTTAGACCCTTGGGTGTTTAATGTTAAATGAATGATTTAAATATTTATTTAATCTTGTCTTTTATGCCAAAAAGGAAGCAAAAAATGTTGAGGATAAGACAGTGTAATACAATTTTAAGTCATTTTTGGAATCATTGTTTCTCTTTCAAAGACAACAATAACAAGTCACATTTCTTCTAAAAAGAAATACTGAGATTACATTTACTTTTCTTCCCCCTACACTTAGCATCCTTTGTTTTTGTTTTTGCTTTTTCTGCTTTCTTTCTCTCCATATCATTTATAATGCAAAGCCTGTCATAATGGCATGGAATGTATTTTTTAGAACATAAACCATTTTAGAAATATCTTTGTAGCCAAAGATAAAATGAAGCATAAAAATCATGTAAATTGATTTAACATTTCTCCCCAAATAAGAGCATTTAAGAATCCCGAATCTACTATCGTGCATGCCTTAGGCTTAGAGGATTCAAGAAGGAAAAGAGAAAATGCCACTGCTCAAGTTTATTCTTTACCTTTGAAAACATTTTTGGAAAATATGATTGTTCCTATTGTGAATAAAGAAACTCAAACAAGAAGATCTTTTTAGAATTTAGCATATTTGGACAAATGCCACCTTCATCTTAAAAGGAAGAAATGAAAAAGGGAAACTGACATTTTCACAAAATTTTATACTTAGGTACATAGTCATGCTAGGATTAAATAAAAACAATGATGAATATATGAGATAACTTAAAGATCTGAGAATATACCTGAAATTCTGAATTCATTCTTGATCAGGTGGAGTTGAGATAAATTTGAGAAGAGAAATTTCCAGTTATTCTCAAACAAACTTTATTATGAATAGATCTATGATAGAAACATTTTTGCTGTAATACAACATTATAGAAATTCACACATGAACTAAATTTTGCTCAAAGGTTAAAGCAGTTAAGAAGGAGTTTGGAATATAACATTTAGATGATAAAGGTGCTAAATTAGTTCTAGTTTCATTTGGACTCCATGCTAGAATCGTATTCATTTGCTCTGAGGCTGGTATCTGTATTGGGCTCAGTTGGCAATAGGATGAACTAAGTATTTATCGAAAAGTGAAGTGGTGGATACTGAAAAAATGTCAATTACAATACATTTTTGTGAAAAAACAAATTGAAGGCAATGACTTTTTATTCATAATATTATAACAATTTGTTAATAAATTCCTAAACAAAATCAAATCAAAATTCCAGTCTGTTCAAGCAGATAATGATGATGTGATTAGTGAAATTCAAAATACAATAGAGAAACCCCAATGAAAATATTAGGAAAGCTTTAACTCACTTAGTGGACTAGTAGTATTTTGCTAGGTGACTAGAAGAAGCAAATTGATCAAAAGAAATACGGTTCATTTTCTCACGAAGTGTGCTTGATCAGGAGAGAGAAATCCATCACGTGAAATGTGGACATGAGAAGAGAAGTACTGTTTACCCTTCAAAAGCTTGAGAAATCAAGTCAGCAACACTTCAGATGAGGAAGGAGGAATAATCCAAATGTCTAATGACTGTTTGGTTGTTGGGAAAAGTGAATGTATGACAAAGCAAAATATGGTCATTAAATGAAAAAACTATTGATCTATAATTCTGGTTATGCATCCTGCTAATAATAATAATAATGAAAATAATAATAAAAGACTGTAGAATGAGGTTGAATCTACAGGTATGCATTAAATGAATTAGAGGCCAAGTATGAAGTAGGAGAAAAAATGCAGATGACAAAAACAATGCTTGTATTGTCATGTATATAAACAATAACAATGAATGAATGAATGAAAATCTAGCAAGTATTGATTGTCTACCGAGTGACCAATAATGTTTTAGATACTGAGGGAATGTTATTCTAGATAAGGGGAGATGATAAACATACAAAATAGCAATAAAATAGTATAAAACATGATACTAAGTGTCTAGTGTGTGGTACAGACCAAAATGGAGATACTCAGAAATAAAGAGTCTAGTACTGTATGGAGTTTAAGGGAAGGATTTGTTGGATACCTGGAGAAATGGCAACAGGAGGGTCCCTTATACTTGAAGAATTTGAAGAAGTTAGACTTGAAAAAAATGGATGGAGGAAAGGGACCATACAAGCCAAAGACTGAAAGTGTGTGTAATGCCATTAAAAAACAGTTTAAGCCAATTAGAAATTAGACTTGGGATTGTATACAATTAAGAAGGAAGTTGGGTGAGGGACCACCGGGCATGGGGGGCCTCAAATGGTGGGGTCTGGATTTGGTTTATAATGAAAAAAGAAAGAAGTAAATTTGAGACTTGGAACAAATGAAATATAAAAAATATTAGTCTGAAAGATAGACTTAAATTTGGAAGAAGATTTAGGGGAAGAGTGGCTTATCTTTACCTAAAATAAACAAGGCAGATTAAAAAAAAAGTTAGAAATAAAGTCCAAATCATTGTTTGTTACTATAAGAATATACAGATCGAGGTCAAGACCTCCCACTAGTATATTTCAAAATGTATATGCTGGTATCAACGCAGGAAGTGACCCTAAATAGATATGAAACAACTTCCAATATAAACAGGGACCCGTTTTCTTAAGAAACACATAAAATGAGTTTGTAATATGAAGATGATTAAGTAAAAGACTCAACAATACATTCTATAGCTTAGAATATATTACCTTTTCCTTTTTGTGTTATCATTATGAACTCATGTCTTTATAGATTTAATTATTTTTTAATTAACTGAAGTGTGTAATCGTCTTTGGATGCTCAGTTTGTCAACACTTTGTTCAATGGGAGTCGCTTTATGTGCACTTTTGATATTGTTCCGTTAACCCTGGAAACATATTCAGCTTTCTGGCACCAGAGCATGTTTCAGGCTCACCTTGGACTGATGGAATTATCTGTATCTTCAAGGAACTCTTGTTCTTTTTAATAAACAATGGAAACTTAGAGTGACATTGTCCCTAGGCTGTTTCAGTGGACAAAGGGAAGACTCATGAAAATTGCTTGCTCTTTTAAGGACATGAATTCACATTAGAATTTTCAATTCAGTTCTGCTATTATAGTGTTCCTCTTAAAATGCTTAATTCTGTAAGTGAACTTAGTTTTTCTATAATTGAAACATTAATTCCTAAAAAGTTTCAAAATACAGCCATCTCTTGCTGTCTGGGGGGAATGGGTTGCAGGACCCCCCCCCACACACACACACAGATACCAAAATCTACAAGGCTCAAGTTCCTTATATAAAATGGCATAGTGTCTGCATATAACTTAGGATTTGCTCTAAATTCTCTCTTTATATTAAATTTTCAAGTTGTTATTTCATGTCAGAGCCACAAGCTTTTCTTTATATTATGATATAAAATAGTTCTGTAACATCACATATAATATATTATGTTATTTGTTATTATACTGTGTATATTGTTCCAATGCTTGCTATGTATCACTGCAAAGGATTCTCTGAGGTGGTATTATTTGGACCATACAGTAGTCAAAATCTTTAAATTTCCTGTTGAGAAATTAAGGAGATGACTCCTCGCAGACAACTGTACATGAAAATACATACTGTGGCGGTTCAGTTAAAAATCTCCTTTCGAATAATGTGACAAAATTCAATTTTACTTCATACATCTTTGTTCCTTTAAGCATTCTTATTTTAACTACAAAAATCCCTATCATGAAATCTAAAATTTCAGGTGCCACTGGAAAAGCATACATATCCATTTCCATGATAAACTCTTACTTCCAGTAACAAATTAACAATGTTGGGAAAGATAAAGCATATATAAACACTATATAAAATTAATGTTTATTTTATTGATTGTATAGATTTTGTTTATAGATTTGAATTTTAGAGTATTATCATTTTGTAAAATTCAAAGTCACTTGGATTCTAAAACATTTCAATGATAATTCTAAATCCCTATTACATTTACACAGGAATTTATGTACTTTGATTTAGTGAAGAAATGCAAATTCTTGCAGGAAACTAGTGTATGCTATGTCTCAAATTCCCAGTTTTTTATACTAGTAACTGTGCTCATTTCCATGAAGAAAAACAAAGCATTCTTCTAAAATAAATAAGACAAAACATTAAACTTTTCAGTTTTATTATACTATACCTACTTTTAAATCACTTTTTCAAATTTAAATAGAATTTAATATTCACCTTCAAAAATTAAAAAAATGTGTTCTTGAAAAACAAAGGGACTCATAAATAATTCTTTAACCAATGGATGGGGTTGGAGGAGATGCTGATCCCTTTTTAAAATCTGGGCTTTTGCTATTAGAAGATTTAAAACTGACTCTTGAAAAAAATAAAGGCCTTTTAGCCTTGGAGTAGTTAATCCTTTTATCACTTTCTTGGCTTACAGCCTGCTCTTATCACTCCATTAGTTAAATTTCTTTCTAAATATAAGATTGTGTTTTTAAAAAGAGAGAGCATTTTTAGTTTAACAAGTTCAATTCCTATCATTTTTAACTTCAGAAAAATGATTCACAGCCATTCTGTCTTTTTAGCTGGAAATACATTTAAACAAAGAACGTAAACATCAGTCTTCATATTTTTACCAACAGAATGTCTTGTTTTCAGTCTTTTAGAAACTGTGTTTTTGGAGGCAGCTGCACTGGTATCTTCAGTTTGGCACGCCACATTGATTCTGCAGTTCTGTGCCTTGTCTCACCTCAGGACACTGACTTATATGAGCCCCATCACCAGGGATCCTCTCACTTCCTGTTGACCAGTGGAAACCCCAGAAGAAGGTCAGAGAAAGGGAGGGGAATGAGATTAGGGCTTTCATTTCCACTAATCCTTTCAAAGTCACCTTAGGCTAGAAGCATCCCTCAAGACCATCCCTCCAAGATGCATCCTCCCTGGTTCTACCAACTGCTCTCCAGCAGCACCCACACTGCTAGCTGGTTACTGCCTTGTTCCTGTGATTCCTCTACACTCTGATCATAATTTGTAAATGTCACCTTATTCAACTCTCCCTGAAGTATACTAATTCAATTGTACCACCACTATCTGTTAGGTCTCTGACTGTTCCAGGAGTCTTTCCAAAGATTCCTTCTTGAAACCTGAGTTCTCTGAATAAATTTTTTAAAAATTCAATAACTTATGTTTGTATGAATCACAATACTTCTAAGTTCTTTTTGGTAGCAATAAATCCTTAGGATGTAAAATAAAAGAGCATTTCAGATGTTAAAACATAGTTGCTTGTAGTTATACATCTTTAATTAATGATTCTTGATCAGGATATATTATTTCAAATACAAACAATATTTTTACCCTTGCATCCTAATTGATATAGGCTTCTTTTAAAGGGAAATTTCTCCATTTTTGCTACTTCCAAATTCTCAAATTTGAGATTCAAAATCTTAAGGAGTTAAATAAAATAGTCTTCTTCTTAGGAGGACTCTCCAGTTTGTTTAATAAGGGTGGGGTGTCCTTTGGCTTACAGAATGTCTTTTAGTTGGTGAGCTTCAAAGAATTTAAGGTTCCCCCCCCCCTTTGACATATCTCCTGCTGATTTGAGAACTTTCATTATAATACCTATTAAGCTATAATAGCTTAAACTTATATTTAGATAATATGATAGAAGAATCCCTGACATTCAGGAGACTGGAAACTGAGTGAATTTATTAGGTAATCTTGGGCCAGATTAGGAGTTAGAAGTCAGTGATCAAAAAGATCATTGGGTCTTTCCACCGTTGAGGGGGGAAGAAAGTACACTGTCAGGACTTCCCTGGTGGCGCAGTGGTTAAGAATCCACCTGCCAATGCAGGGGACACGGGTTCGAGCCCTGGTCCGGGAAGATCCCACATGCCGAGGAGCAGCTAAGCCCTTGCACCACAACTACTGAAGCCTGGGAGCCTAGAGTCCCTGCTCCGCAACAAGAGAAGCCACCACAATGAGAAGCCCGCGCACCGCAACGAAGAGTAGACCCCGCTCACTGCAACTAGAGAAAGCCCCGCGCGCAACAACAAAGACCCAACGCAGACAAAAATAAATAAATAAATTTATAAAAAAATAAAAGAAAGTACACCATCAATCTTGTTTCGTGTCTAGAAGCAACGTTTGGTGTTTCATGAGCTTTACATTTTCTCTTTTAATTTTTTAAAATTATTAATATTATTACTTATTTTAGTGTTGATTTCCTGTTTTTGGCAGTAGAGGGCTGGGGGCCTGCACTTCTAAATTGTAAAGGTTTGGTCTTTTGCTTTTGTAGGTTATTATTGTTATTATTTTTTTTTTTTTTAGCAAAGAAAGCATCTCCCTGAATCCTCCCTCTTTCCCCGCTTACCACTTGATGTTCTGTGCAGTTGTGTGATCATTCTTGGGTATCTGTGGGACAAAATCAAGGATTTTAAAATATCTTTTGTAGGACCCACTTTCCAATGACACCATGGGACAATAGTAGTGGAGCTAACACTTACCATTTGTCAGAGAAGGTCATATTTTAACACAATTTCTAATATATTCAAGCCTCGTCACAAGTCTGCAAAGCAGATGCTATTATTTTCATCCCCTTTTTAGAGTTTGTAAAAAATTAGTAAACAGGAACCTCAATTAAATAGAGTCAATAGACCAGAAGGGGAAACTCTCACACTCTACCACCAGAGCAGAGCCCAACAGGAAGAAGGGGCTCAGTCAGTGAGAGATGGTTACAAATCAGCCAAAGATAAGCCATGGACTCTTTGTTTACTGTAGCCCTCCCAACTTCCTTTCCCCCCCATAAAAGAGTTCTGTCCATTTATGAAGGGGACTTGCAGTTGACTTACCATGGTTGCAGACCCCAAATAGCAATTCTCTGTTGATCCTGCATAAACCCATTTTTGCTAGAGAAATAACTGGCAGTCTTTATTTTAAGTCAACAAGTTGAAACAGAAGTAACTTGTTCATGGTTTGAACTAAGGCACTCTTGGGTACAGAATCTGTCCATGATGCTATACTATCTCTCCTAGTTATTTTAGCATATTCTACTCTAAAATACATCATGGACAACTAAAATTTCTGGTCATTTCTGGCATTCTAATTCTGGACTTTATAGACTATGTACCATAAAAGTCTAATCTGATTTGAGTAGAATTAGATTCCCTTCTTGACCCAAGGACTGGGCACCACCCACTGGTTATCAGAGCAGCCTAGGGAACTGCAGATATTTTTCATGAGGCCATCGAGAAAATATGTGGGATTTGGGAAGAGGTAGCAGGGATTATTATTACTGTCTCCTACTTACCAAAATCTATCTTGTTCTTCTGAAATTCATTCTCTGTATTGAAGTCTACCCTCCTCATCTGATTAATTTCTTAGCACTCACAACTTTGAATTTTATGTTTTAAGTAAATGCTGGTTTATGTAAAATGCTTCAATCACAGTAGTTACATAATATCTACAGGTCTTTATTTCTGATGTGCTCTCTGTTTGAAATTCTTTCCTAGCATTATGAACCTGATAATTCTTATTTATCCTTCAAGTACCAGATTAGGTATTCTCTCTCAAACTTTCTCTGATTAAGCCATATATAGTGTAAGGCTGGCCTTACACAGTGACCTAGGAAGTATTCCTTCTGCTTCTATTTTCTGAAAGAGATTGTCTTAGAAAATTAGTATAATTTCTTCCTTAAATGTAGATAGAATTCACCATTAAATCCATCTGGGCCTAGTACTTTCTGTTTTGGAAGGTTATTAATTATAGATTCAATTTATTTAATAGTTATAGACCTATTCAGATTATTTCTTCTTGTGTGAGTTTTGGCCAATTGTCTTTCAAGGAATTCACTTTATGTTGGTTATCAAATTTGCGGGCATAGAGTTTTTCATAGTATTCTTTTGTTATCCTTTTAATGTCCACAGGATCTGTAGTGATGTCCCCACTTTCATTTCTGACATTAGTGATTTGTGTCCTCTCTCTTTTTCTTGCTTAACCTGGCTAGAGGCTTATTGATCATATTGGTCTTTACAAAGAACCACCAGTTGGTTTCATTACATTTCTCTATTAATTTCCTATTTACAATTTCATCTGATTTCTGATCTAGTTCTTACTATTTCCTTTCTTCCACTTACTTTTGGTTTAATTTGTTCTTCTTCTTCTGTTATCCTAAGGTGGAAAGTTAGGTATTGACTTCAGTTCCTTATTCTTTTGTAATATATGAATTCATGTTGTAAATTTCCCTCTAAGCACTGCTTTTGCTTTTTCCCACGTATTATTTAAATTGTGTTTACATTTTCATTTGGTTCAAAATATTTTAAATTTCTCTTGCTATTTCTTTTTGACCCACATTTTATTTAGAAATGTTCTGTTTATAATCTCCACTTATTTTGGGAATTTCCAGTTATCAATCTGTTATTGATTTCTAGTTTAATTCCATTGTGGTCTGAGAGCAGACATTGTGTGATTTCTAGTCTTTTAAATTTGTTAAGGTGTGTTTTATGGCTCAGAATGTTGTCTATGTTGGTGAATGTTCCATGTGTTGTGTTCTTGAGAAGAATGTATTATCTGCTGTTGGTGAATGAAGTGGTCTACAGGTATTAATTTTATCTAGTTGATTGATGGCATTGTTGAGTTCATCTATATTCTTACTGATTTTCTGCCTGCTGGAATTGTCCATGTCTAATAGAGGGATGTTGAAGTGTCCAACTGTGACAGGGGATGCATCTGTTTCTCCTTGTTTTTCTTTCAGTTTTTACCTCTTGTAGTCTGAGGCTCTGTTGCTAGGTGCATACACTTTAAGGATTGTTATGTCTTCTTGGAGAATTGACTCCTTTATCATTGTATAATGCCCTTCTTCATTCCTAATAACTTTCATTGTATTGATGACTGCTCTATCCAAAATTAACATAGTCTTGATTTCTTTTGATTAGTGTCAGCATGATATATTTTCCTCTATCCATTTACTTTTAATCTATATGTGTCTTTATATTTAAAGTGGGTTTTTTGTAGATGACATATAGTTGAGTTGTATTTATTCATCTACTCTGACCATCTCTACAAGTTGTGAATTTAGATCATTTATATTCAAAGTGATTATTGTATATAGTTGGATTAATATCTACCATATTTGTTACTCTTTTCTATTTGTTACCCTTGATTTTTGTTCCTATTTTTGTCTTCCACTCTTTTTTGCCTTTTGTGGTTTAATTGAGCATTGTATATTATTTAATTTCTCTCCTTTCTTAGCATATCAGTTATACTTTTTTCTTTTTACTATTTTGACATTGAACAAACTGTTATCTGTTAGATGAATTAAGAACAAGAAAAAATAAAAATTTTTATTTTACTTTTACTTACTTTTTTTTTTTTCTATGTTCTTACTTTCTTTTTGTAGATCCAAGTTTCTGGCCTATATCATTTTTCTTCTCTCTAAAGAGCTTCTTTTAACATTTCTTGCAAGGATGGTCTAGTAGCAATAAAGTGCCTCAATTTTGGTTTGTCTGAAAAGGTTTTTATTTCTCCTTCCCTTTTAAAGGATAATTTCACAGGATAATTTCTTTATCTTTGGCCTTCTGCATTTTGAAATGATATACCTAGGTGTAGTTTTTTTTAATTAAAAAATTTTTTTAATTAAGAGATTTTTATCCTTCTTTGTTTTTTTAAAGCTTTGTGGATCTATGGCTTGGTGTCTGACATTAATTTGGGGAAATTTTCAATTATTATTTCATATATTTCTTCTGTTCTTTTCTCTCTTTCTTCTCCTTCTGATATTTCCATTTCTCATATGTTATACTTTAGTAGTTGTCCCACGGTCCTTGGATGTTCTGTTCTGTTTTTTCAGTCTTTGTTCTCTTTGCTTGTCAGTTTTCAAGGATTCTACTGCTGTATCCTCTAGCTCAGAGATTCTTTCATCAGCTGTGTCCAGTCTACTAATAGCCTTTCAAAGGTGCTCTTCATTCTGTTACAGTGGTTTTATCTCTAGCATTTCTTTTTGTTTTTTTCTTAGTATTCCCACCTGCTTACCTTGTCCATCTGTTCTTGCATGGTGTGTACATTATCCATTAGGGCCCTTAGCATATTAATCTTAGTTGTTTTAAGTTCCCGGTCTCATAATTCCAATATCTCTGCTATGTCTGGTTCTGATTCTTGCTCTGTCTCTTCTTATTGTGTTTTATGTCTTTTGAAACACCTTGTAATTTTTTGTTGCTAGACAAACATGATGTACTGGGTAAAAGGAACTGCTAAAAATAGGCCTTTAGTCCTGTGGTGGCCAGGTGTGGGGGAAGAGAAGTCTTCCATAGTGCTATAATTAGGCGTCAGTCTTTTAGGGAGACTGTGCCTCTGAACGGTGAACTTCACAAGTGTTTTTAATATTTTTTCTCCTCCTTAGGTGGGAGAGAATGGCTAGAGCAGGCAGGAGTTCATTATTTACCTCCTCCCACATGGAAGTCAAGAGCCAGCTGGAGTTGGGTATTTACCTTCCCCCAGGTGAGTCAGATTCTGTTAACACCCAGAAGGTTGGGCTATGGTTAACAAGTTTCCCCTGTGGGCAAGTCTTTTTAAGAAGACTAGAGTGTTCTGGGGTATTTCCAGAGTGCTCTGGCTGCATTCCCTCCCCGCTGCAGTTAGCAGGAGAGAATGTTTTCTCAGATATTTACTGTTTGAACCTGGTCTAGACCCTGGAAGTACATGTACAGGATTGTGGGGGTCCCTCTCTGACTGAGTCCACCTGGAGTTTGTCATAGAGTTGTCCACACCGAGCATCCAGCAATTCATCAAATTATATTCTGGTTTTCCTATGATGGTGCTGGCCCCTGTGGAGGTTTCTGCTTGTTAGTCTCTGCTTGGGTAAGTTACTATATTCTGTATTTGCCTGTTGGTCTCTTCAAACTTGGGGGCAGCAGTTTGGCTTGTTTCCTCACCTCTCTGACAGATCCTAGAATAGTTGTTGATTTTTCATTCTCTTTAGCTTTTTACTTGATTTAGGATAGAGTGGGGGCTTCTGAGCTCTTTATGCAGAACCAGAAACTGGAAGCCCCCTTTATATACTTTTAAAGTCTTTCATTGTTGATTTGGTTAAATATGTGGCCCATTTGTTTCTCAGTAACCCATGATCCTATCTTAAACAATTGTTCAAATATCCTTACATCTTTGATATTTTACCTGCCCAAAGATCTAATCCTCCAGAGAATATCCTTTGCAAATAAACTAAAGTGACCTTGAAGGGTCACTGGAATATCAAAGAAGATTTGTTCATTCACCTTGTAAAAAGAAAGGTGTTAGAAAAAACTAAGTTTTTTGACATGGTACAATTAATGACTTGCATAGGAAATGTCACATCAAATGAGATGCTAACATTGTTTAGGTTAAATTGGTATAGGTAAAATATTATTAATATAAATATTTCAGAAATTGTAAGTTGTATGGAAGATCTAAAGAATTGTCAAAGCCCTTGTTAACATAACATGTTTCTATTTGTCAGAATCCTGATGCTTGAAATTAGATAATAGCACTGTGCCAGCAGATATAAGTTCAGTTATTTTTTAAAATGTTAATTTTTGTGACAACTTTTCTTCTTTAGTTTGAATCTAACATCTTCAAGGCCAAAGGTTTTCAGTTGGGGGTATGCATCACTTACCTATGGAGTTGTATTAATATATAGATATTTAAGACCTACTGCAGACTTACAGAATCTCTTGATTATTTTGACATATTAATGATATATTCTAGCTATGAGCTTGGTATATTAATGGCATATAGTCTCAGGATATTATATATTTTAATTGAAGATTTTTTCCTCTGTAAAAATTATATTCACCCATTTTTATAATTATACGTAATATCCAGCCTTCTTAGGAAATAGGAGGGTAAACATTTCTTGGATTGACTTTGTTTTGCACACTTCAGAAATAACCAAATTTCCCTGCTGCATTATTTTCTTAATGAACCCACATCGTTTCACTTTTGAAAATTATCAGCAAAAGATAACCACAGTCATGTTAGTTGAGATAATAAATACTCTTATTGTTTTAACCAGTTTTAATCAATTATTTTTTACTGTGGCCAAAAGCCCCCATGCATACAAAACTTGGCATATGGTGAAGCCATAGAGATATCCTTTAGAACCAGTATTGGAACATGGAATTCATGGTTTTCCCATTCCTCAGTTATTCAGTGTAATCCCCTAGTCACTATTCTGGAGCTTTATCTGTTGACTAACATAAGTCTGGGAGACTTGCTTCTGCCTTACACTCATAAATTGGAGGAAAAGACCTTTTCTATACCAACTTGAGAGAAAACTGAATATGAAGCAGTGATATACTGACCAATAAATAAAATAATTGTTTCACTTCTACTACTAACTGATTATCAATTAGAACAACAGAGAAAACCTAGTTTTCAGAGCCAGTTGAATTCTCCAGAGTTTCAAGCTTAGCCCAGGAGGAGTGAGTAGATAAGGTTCATTATGTCACTTGAGTGGCCAGCCGCCCATAATTTCCTGACATTTCACCTTTGGTAATTCATCTGTTGGTATCTTGAAGGTGTTCCTCTTTTCAAGTTCCTCTTACAAATGCTTAGGTCTGAAGGAAGCAATGATTTAAAGCAGTTAGAGAAAGATCGCCAACAGCTCTGTGAGACCAAGATAGGGTCCATAAAAGCAAAGAGGAAAATTTGATAGGTAACTGAGGATAAAAGTTACCTTTCTTACCAAGTTCAAATTTTGCTTGAGTTCTGATCCTTTTGATTGAAAAGGGGATGTTTAATTGAATTACAGAATTACATTATCATGGCTTTTAATTCTGAAAAGAACCTTAAAAATAAGCTAGTCCAAACCCTTCATTTTAAAAATGAGGAAGCAGTTCCATAAATTCAAATACATTACAATTCAATTTGTAGAAAAGGTTCTTTCTGTGTTTATTACTGCTCAAGCATGACCAAAAATGCTCCTTAGAAAGTAAGTTTGTGACCTAAGTAGTGACCCAAATTGTTTTTTTTTATAGAGTAGTAACTGTGAGCTAGGGTTAAAACTGAAAATCTATCTTATCAGCAAAATGGTATTTCATTTATTAGGATAGCAGTTTTTGGCAGCACAGAGAGACTGGATTTGGTTGGTTCACAAGACAGAAATATTAGCTGTCTGATATGCATGCTTCAGGATTTAATTATTCTATCAACTTTCTTAAAAAGGATTAATGCAACACTTTCACTTTGGGAATTAAACTTGAGATGAAAGAGAGAAAGAAAAGAACTTTAGCTCTTGTAATGTAGCAGAATTTTATCCTACTTATTTATTTTGTGTTAAACTCCTGGTTTCCTGCTTACTGAGAGAAGAAAAGCAGCATTATCAGAACTTCAAAGGGCCATCAAAGGATATACCATCAACTGTGGGCAGAATGATGAGAAAGGCATAGAGCTTCGAACTCGGTTGCAGTCCCCTGAGTAACATAACATTGTACAAAATAACCTTGGAGCCCACAACTAGCAATTGGAAATTGCTAATTCATTAGAAAATGTTATACCTGCAACTGGGCACTTCATGATACCATTTACCCATCAGCAAGGCATATACTCAAAGCAGTAGACAAAGTCACACAGCATATACACAGATCCAGCAAAGCTGCAGAACCTTTAAAAGTGCTGTAGCTAGAGAATATGGTGATAAAAATTAACCTGATATATAGATGATATCAACCACTAAGACCCCTTCATAAACACAACAACCTCGCAGAGTTTAACAGGGTTAAGCTAACAAACATGTAAATGATAAAGTGTGGTCCACTGGATCTATTTTGTGGTAACTTCCCTTGTCTGCTGTGTCTATTCATCCACAGGCACTTCCACCTATGCTGCCAGTGATATACCCAACATGGTGCAGCCCTGATTCAAAGGCAGTAACCAATGACTTCTGGCCTCTATACAAAGGATAGCTTAGGCCAATGGGAATTAGAATTTGGGAAACTGAGAAATAGACTATTTGGTAGTGGTAAATTGAACTCATAACCATGTGCAAACTTAGGTAATAAGGAAGTGGTTGGTATGAGAAAAGAACGGAGTCAACATGTAGAAAGAAGCTGCACCATCATGAAAAAGATGGGTTTTTCAGCATTCAAGAGTGTAGAGTTCTTGCCAGATTTTCCATTCATATTTTAGATAGGTGAAGTCTGGCAATACAGGACTCTGCTCTTGAATTTCCTTCTCTCTGACTCACTTACTCCCTTGAATCCTTGCCCAAACTCCCCTTTTCTCCCTATGCTAAGGTAATTGAATTAATCTCTATACTCTAAAACTGAAAAGAGCTGTATAGTTCAAATACAAATGGAAATAACATCATAAAAGCAGGGAGACAAATCACCTAAGCTCATGATTTCATCAAATGTAACTGATACCTTTCAATTTTACTAGATGGTTTCATTCTCCAATACTTGCATTCTATAGTTGACTTTTTCAGAACCTTTTCAAATTTTCTATTTTGCTTCATAATCATGGGATTTCAAACAGTATTGGCATCAAATATCCTCTAGTAGTTAATAAAGTTGTCTTAAGATATACCATGTAAGAAATAGAGGGAAGTAAGTGGATTTCCAAATTAAAAAAAAAAAACTATTTAAGAGTAGCCTATTCTCAATATTTTGCCAAATCTGTTATAACACAGATAGTAAATCAAGATAGATATTGTGGAGTGGGAAAAAAGATCTCTATTGTATCACCTTCCTAGATCCATACCTAGAAATCTCATAGTTTCAGATTACCTCGAAAGATGATTGGGACTTTTGCTTGCAGACAGAATTACTGTTTATTAAAAAGTACTGAATCTGAATTTTTTCTCTGTTTTCTGTTCTCTGTGGCCTCCATCAAGGGTGATCAGGAAGCAGGGTTAAGGTCTTGTTGGATCAATCATCTTGGACTCCTTTTTTTTCCCTCCACACACGAGCTTAATTATTTTCATCATCATTTAGATCTCCATCCCATGCAGCCTGTTGGTGTTGGGTTTGGGTCATGATGAAGTGAAGGACTTTTTAGGAGTATAGACTAAATTGTGTGCTTTAATGCAACTAGACAAGAAGTCTGGATGGTGAGCATGATAACTCAGGGTAACCTAAAAGAAAGAGGTTTGGGTAGCCCCATTTTCTTCATTATAAACCTTGTACTGGAGGGTTGAAGAGGTACTGAATTAAAATCAGATTCAGACCTTCCTGGGTTCCCCAAATACCTTCTAGCAGTAGGTCCACCATAACTGTTAACACATGCCCATTCTATTAGTTCATTTAAAAGCTGTTTACTGGGTATAGTAGTCACAAGTGACATTCCTTAGATTCCATAGGTGGTTTATAGAGTGAAGATTGTTTAAATCAAGCATTTTCCTTGAAAGTTTCGTAGGAAATCTCCACATCGAAGCCTAACATATGATTTCTCACTAAATTGAGCAGTCAGTTTTCTCTCCACTATGAAGCCCATCACTGTTCTTTTCGGTTGGGCGCCTAATGAATTAGTTACCTTGTATCCAGGGGATATGCTGTAACAAAACTACATACCTTTGAATCCATGGATTCATATTCAAATCTTGAAATGCTCATGCTATGAATAGTCTGAGGAAGCTGAACATGGTTGAGGTAAACACTGATTCATATGCCCTCTTATGTTCATACGAGGGTAGGTGCTCATGGACTAGAAAGTGGGCAAAATCTTCACCATTTAAATTCCCACTCTCTTTTCTCTTGCAATTATACTACATTTACTTAGGTTGAACACACATATGTTATTTCACTGTCTAAACAACATAGATGGCACTGTTTTAACAATCTGAGAGGAAAAATGAAGAAATATAAGATGTAGTCTTTATTCTTTGGAGAGAAAATGTGTACAACATGAAATAAGTATCCAAGATTGCAAAGGGACTTATAATAACTAATTTATGCAAAGATAAGGGATATAGAAAATATAATCAACACATCTTCAGAAATGGATGTTGTGGGGTAGTGAGGGAAATTCTGGAACATCTATTGATTCTTTGCTTTGAAGAGGCTACAAAAAAGATGGAGGCCATCTTGGTCATTTATGACCATACCTTGGCACTACTTATTAAAGTTTATTCTCTGCTAATACTAGACCAATGTGCTTGGCTACATTTGAAATTATGATCAGTTTTCTTTGGGAAATTGGACTAGCTGTTTTCATCGTGCCCACTTCCTTCCAGCCTGTGAGAGTCATACCCAATCTTGGGAATTCTTTTTGAGAACCACAGGGTTTCTCTGTTTCTACCCCCTACTTCATCTGCCTACTTTGTTATGAGTTGGCTGCTTACCAGCTAGAAACAGTCATGTTCTTCAGTGAAGATGGCATGGATTGGAAAGAGAGTCTGGAGACAGGTTATTTGGGTTTGAATCCAACCACTAACACATATTAGGTATGTAACTTTATTGCCAAATTATTAGACCCTCTATTCTTTAGTTACTTTAGCTATAAATTAAGCATAATAGTATCTACCTATCTACCCTATGGGGTTAATATGAGATTTAATGAGGTAATATTTGTAAAGCACTGTTAAATATATTGGTACTCAATTTTGAATGTTGGCTCTGATTTATGTTATTCTCTAAGTAACTAGAATATTACTGTGCATTCTCATTAATGAACACTCTTGAAAATGATAAAAATCTTCTAATGGTAGATGATACATAGGGAGGTACTTTACATACTGAAATAATTTAGTTTCTTGGTTGAAATGCCATTTATTTGTTTCATTAAGCATTCCTTGCCAAGGGGCATGCTTATCTATTAATTTTTCTCCTTCCTGTTGTTATAAATAAGGCACTCAGTTACTTTCCTCAACTGACACAATCCTCCTCATTTCTGAAGAACATATATCAGGCATCCTCACCTCCAAAAAGCATTCCCTGATACCTTTCAGGCTTGGCAAAGTATTCTTTTCTCCTCCCATACTTTCCTGGATGAATTTTATCATGACACTTTCAACATTATACTGAAACGATCTGTTTGGCAAGTTGTAAGCAGACTGAGAGAATCTCCAGGGAAGGGTGGTTTCATTTTCTCTTTTGTAACCTCAACACCTTTTGTAGTGACATAAGGGACTCTTCATTGCCGAACTGAACTTGACCTATGTTATGATCACAAAAACTACAAAGAGTATTAAGAGAACTTGCAAGATTTAGGTCTACAATACAAAGGCATATTTGTTACCATAGAGAATCCTTTCTAAAGAAATCAATGAAGAGGTCTTGCAAAAGAATGGAGCACAAAATAACTTTGTTTTTATTTCTTAGTATAACATTACATTCCACCTAAAATGAGGGATGGTAGAAAGCGTCTCTGAAATTGCTTATGGAATATTCAGCCCTCTTTTATAAATTATTCTGCGAAGAACTTAGGTGTTTTCAGGAATGCTGGTTTCTGTACTTAAAGGAAATTATACACCTTTTCTTCAATGTTAATTTTGATGTAAAATAACTCCCTCTCACAACCACATCATAAAATGTTCAGTCTTCTTGTCCAAGTAATTATTTATGCTAATCGTAGTCATTAGAATTGAAATTGATGAGAAAAAATATACTCAAAAGATAACATCTGAACATTTTACTAGTATGTGTTAAACATTAGATAAAGTTAGTAAGAACATTGAAAGATGTGTTTAGCAATGTAATTAGATGACGGGAATACTTTAATTATCTTGAAGAAAGTACAGATCTTTTTTTTTTTTTTTTTTTTTAATTTATTTTTGGCTGTGTTGGGTCTTCGTTTCTGTGCGAGGGCTTTCTCTAGTTGCGGCGAGCGGGAGCCACTCTTCATCGCGGTGCGCGGGCCTCTCACTATCGTGGCCTCTTTTGTTGCGGAGCACAGGCTCCAGACACGCAGGCTCAGTAGCCGTGGCTCACGGACCCAGTTGCTCCGCGGCATGTGGGATCTTCCCAGACCAGGGCTCGAACCCGTGTCCCCTGCATTAGCAGGCAGATTCTCAACCACTGCGCCACCAGGGAAGCCCGAAAGTACAGATCTTACAATAGCTTGGAACACATATCAAAAGGGAGAAAAAAAGGAACAATTTAGTGAAGGCACACTTTAAATACACTTTAAGTATTCAATTAAAAGACTATCACCAAATTTCAAGTGACCACAAAAGTTTGGGTTAAATATAAAAGCAGGGATGAGATTTACTGTGTGAATATTTTCAAAGAAGCAGAATAAGTCAGAGGCAAAAAATCATGCATGCTCACTCAGAAATGCATTTGTCTAGGTTATCAATTGCTAATCTGACTTAAAGTCTTAGTTGAATTTAATGATTTCTCAAAGATCTGACTTTTCTAGATCAATTACTTTTGCCCCACCACATCATAAGAATTCTCTAAAATCTGTACAATTGTTAGTTTTTATAATCATGACTGATAGGTAACTGTATGTTTTAAAAGCATATGGTTACAATTACATTTAATTAAAAAAAATTTTGTCTGGCTTTTGTTTATTAAGATTGGTATATTTTATGCTCAGTTTTCAGAAAAGCTTTCAATAATTAGAATGTCCCAATGTTCATTAAGTGAAAACAACTAAAGAAGAGCTACAAATTAAGAAATGTTTACATTTTTTTTACTTCCTATTATACATCCTATTTTGAATCAGACTAAATTGCCCTCCACAGAATTTTGGGGTTCTGGCTACAGAGTCACTGGGGAATTAGATTTATTAGATTCAAATTTTGCTTAGTTTTTTAAAAAATTTTCTTTTTATAATTGAAGTATAGTTGATTTACAATGTTGTGTTACTTTCAGGTGTACAGCAAAGTTATTCAGTTATATATATATATATATAGTTTTTCAGATTCTTTTCCATCATATGTTAGAGATATTTAACATAGTTCCCTGCGCTATACAGTAAGTCCTTGTTGTTTATCTATTTTATATATAGTAGTATGTATCTGTTAATCCCAAACTCCTAATTTATCCCTTCCCCCTTTCCCTTTTGATAACCATAAGTTTGTTTTCTATGGCTATGGGTCTGTCTCTGTTTTGTAAATAAGTTCATTTGTGTCACATTTTAGATTCCACATATAAGTGATATCATATGATATTTGTCTTTCTCTCTCTGACTTATTTCACTTAGTATGATAATCTCTAAGTCCATCCATGTTGCTGCAGATGGCATTATTTCATTTCTCTTTATGGCTGTTTAATGTTATTTATTACTTGTTAAATTTTCTCAAGGTAGTTATATCAGATCACATAGAATAACTCATACACCCTAAATGCTGTTTGATTTTCTGAGTCATTTCCTGGGGAGCTGTCAACCAGATGTCCAAGGTGGTCTAGGCAGATACTGGAGCACATGTTCCAGAGACGTGTTCAATTCTGGGAATTTTGTGTCAATAGCTAATGGGGGTTCTATTCTGTCCAAAGTTCCAGAGGTATTTTGAACACTGAACCATCAATACAGCCATCTCCTGGGTTTTCCTGCTGGGAGCAGAGCAGCCTTGGGTCACACATAGTCTGCAGGTGAGAAGGACTTCATTAAGCTCAATGGTGGCGCTGGGTTATGAACCCCAGTGGATCAGGGGGAAACAGGCTCAGATTCAAATGCTGCAATTTGACTGTGTGTCAGTTGTCCTCATTTAGCTCCACATCCAGAGGCCTGTGTCCTGACTCATCTCCCCTGGCCCATAGGGAGTGTTCTGTCTGAGACATGAGGGCAGTGGCAGGTATACGAGGAGCCTTTTTTCTCTTTCCTGCTGCCTAGTTTCTCATCTGTCACTTCGGCCATTTGGGAGGCTGTGGCCTAATATGACATTTATTATAGTCAGCAAAACGGGAGTGGGAAGAAGATTTGCATCCTGCTGGCCAAAGAGCTGTCTCTTTGACAGCGCCCTGTCTTTTTCTTTCTTCTCTGCTCATATTGAAGGCCAGATGTCATACTAAGTATTCTGTAACTTGCGACTCTGTGACTCTTTTAGAAAACCTAAATGCCTCTAAAACTTTTAAAAAAAGTATTCATGTAATAAAGGTCTACTTTTTTTGGAGTGTGGCCATGTTAATGGTTAAACCGTAGAGTCACTGACAGAAAAGCGTTTGGACTTACCCTTTGACCTTGAGACATGGCAACGCAGGGAGCTCTGTAGGAGGGTTGTTAAAGGTGACATAGAAAGTGCTGTTCCCCCACGGCTGCCTTCAAACTCTACTTTCATTGGCCAGTAGTTATTGGGAATAAACTACCTCTGGGGACCAAAGGACAGGTAGCCCCAATCTATAAGTAGTTCCTAAAAGCCTCCTAAAGCTTTGCATGTGACACAGAGTACAGACATCCTTCTGAAGTGGGCTGAATCTGGGTGCTGCACGGAGGTGGACACAGTAAGAAATACCTCCTGTCCACGTTTCCTCCTGCAGGCTGGCCTGGTGGCCCACAGTTGGGCCAAATCTTTGTTCAATCAATTCTTGATAAAAACACATCCTCTCCAAAACAAGTTGATGACTCATGTGGCCCAATCCCAGATTAAAAGGCTAGATGTGCCTTAGTTAAAATATCAATGGAGAATCTTAAATATATTCTTTTAGTAAAAATCAGTGCTGTGAATTCCTGGGTGTGAGGATCGCAATGAAACGTCAGCAGTCCCAGATCCTGAACGAGAGATATTAAAAACAAAACAAACAAAAAATAAATAAATAAAAGAGAAAGATAGGGGGTGGGATAGAGAGTCCTAAGGAGTAGATCCAAGGTGAAGAAAGTGAGAGGAGAGACTTGGAGTTAGAAACCACTGAGAGCAGAAGAACGTAAGATGAAAGTGAGGGCAAAACCGGGCAAGAAACAGACAAAACACAAACAAGCTGGCTATTTACATCATAGGCCAGAAAGAGCATTTATTGTTAGAGCAAGAAAATGAAATTCTGTCAGTCCAATGAGGATCAGCAATAGTTCAATGCAGAGACAGACTGTGGAATTTGGTGGGTGGCTTGGAAGGATCACAGACTCAGATATTCTCTGACTGCTGAGAGAGAGGGTAGTTCAGTCCCATAAAACACCTGCTCTGTGGCGCATGGCAGAGAGGGAGTGTAGTGATTAATTTGAAAACCCCTGAGCTGTCACAAATGTGGCGGCAGGCTGTGTGTTAAGGCTGTGATATAGGAAGTGTCCAGCTGGCCACGTTTCTGGGTAATGAGGAAACCTGTTTTTAGATTGTACTGTAAATAAGAAGCTCCCCTTCCCCCAACCTAATTCCACGCCAGCCCGCCGAGAAAGCAGATTTTACATCTCCTGACATCTGCAGCCAAGAAGAGCGCCAGCTAAGGATGTATACATAGAAAGCTACAGGTCCAACTCGGAGAGAGAGGAGTCATTTCTCAGGGTTAAGCATAGAAGGAAGCCAGCAGTTAGGACACCTTACTTACAGGAAAGCTTAGCTGTGCTAGATCCAGATGGCTGTGGGGCAGGACGAGAGCAGAACTTGAGAATAAGCATGCCAGGCAATTCGGGGGTCAGCCTGTCTGATGGGTGACAATGGAAGATCAGCCAAACCTAGAACCAAGTAGATCTTGACTCTGTCAAAAGAGGGATCAGTGAAGGATTCAGCTTGTTCCTTCAGGAGGAAGAACTAGACCTTCCCCTGAGATCTCCACTCTGCAGCCTACATGCTTGACGAGGGGCCGATTCCCACCAGGGCATCTGTGCTGGTTGTTGAAAATCCTCACTGGTTGGTAAATAGCTGCCGCCTTGAGCCACTCAGTGCTACGGTCTCCTTTGCCACTCCGACCCTTCCCATCTGCCCCAACTAGGACCAACTCCCAGCTGCTCCTCTGGTTGGCCATAGTCTGTCAGTCAGACCCAGGAAAATCCCCCTTCCCAGGACCCCTGGGGCTTTACAGGGACACCTGTCTAGACCCCAGTTCTCTCCCTCGCCCAGCCTGGAAGCCCCCAGTGGGCACTGCCAGGGACCACCATTCAATTCACCCAGATGCTACCAGAGCTCCTTTAGAGCAGCACCCATCACCGTCCCCACCCCCTGCCCTGATACCTTCTAGTGCTGAAGGGACTTCGCTGGCGCAGACAAGGCCCTTGGCAGGGGCAGTGGGGTCTTGCTGAGCCAAATGTCATCATTACCTTTGTTAAATATTTTTCAATACAATCCCTGCCATGTCTGCTGTAACAGCACTTTAAATACATCCTTCTCAATTCAGATCCTAGAGTGTTGGGACTAAGAGTGAGATTTGGGGTTAGATTTTCTGTTTTTAGTTAGCTATGTTAATTGCAGCTGTATATCCTCAGCCTCTTGAATTCTCACTTTCTTCACTCATAAAAAGGGAACCATGTTATGCAGTAACTCCAGATTGCTGGAAGGAGTGAATGCCACAGCACACCCAGTGATGAGCAGGGCACCGCACCAATTAGGTCATCGCTGTTGTGATTGACAGCATTACCACTGCTTCTATCACTAAGACTATGGACCATGTAAAGAGCCTCGGGTGCTATCCTGCTGGTGCCCAAGATTTCGGCCAAGATGTGACATGGAAGCAAGGCCCGGGAGTCTGCCTGGCAGACTTCAGAGACACCGCAGGTTCCGTCCAGACCACTGCAATAAAGCAAGTCACATGTTGTTTTTGATTTCTCAGAGCATATATGAGTTATGTTTATACTATACTGTAGTCTATTAAGTGCACAATAGCATTATGTCTAAAAAAACAATGTGCATACCTTAATTAAAAAATACTTTATTGCTAAAAAATGCTAACCATCATCTGAGTTAGTTGTAGTTATAGTAGTAACAGCAAAGATCACTGATCACCGATCACCATAACACATATAATAATGAAAAAGTTTGAAATATTGCAAGATTATTAAAACGTGACACAGAGACATGAAGTGAGCAAATGCTCTTGGAAAAATGGCACCATAGACTTGCTTGACGCAGGGTTGCCACAAACCCTCAATTTGTAAAAACACAGTATCTGCAAAGCACAATCAATCGAGGTATGCCTGTGCTAGCACAATTCCTTTCCACATGCCCAGAAGCTGCATTCCTGGGGTTTTTCCAAAGTTATTGGAAGTTGGTTTTTGTCTTCAACCCCTTTAGGTGTCCCACGTCATTGTTGATATCCAAGCAACAAAACTGCCTGGTATTTGTAGAATTTCTTGGGCACTAACCTTTCCATTATGTCAGTGATCAATTCTTCCAAGGAAGTATTTTTGGAAAATTCTCTTTCAGGAGAAGCTTGTTGTTACAGTTTGGTTCTGTCCTGTCTTGTTGACGTGTTGTAGATTATTGTTGACTTTGTTTACCATATTCAGGAGTGGACAGTGTGCCTTCATCAAGATAAACGTGACCTCTCTCTTCCCACTTCTGTTCTGCCTTTGACTATCATCATTCCCTCAGAGCCAGGCCACCATATGACTGACACATGTCCTTGTGTTATACCAGACTCCATGGTTTTATTGATGTGGCACAGAGGCCATGTCTCTGGGGAACCGTTAGCTAAGGATAGTCTTAGAAATGTATGTCTTGAAGGACCTGCTCTCAACTCATTACTCATTCAAAACAACGTAGAATTACAGGATATATTTGAGAGAGAAGAATAAATTAGAGGTAATATAATCTAGCTATTTTATATCCATTGAAGTAATGAAGTAATCTCTTCCTCAATATCTGTGACAGTTGGTCATTAAACCGCTTTTTAATTATGTCCAATAATAAGTATTCCACTTCACTATGGTGAATATGTTTATAACTATAGATATACATACACACACACTGTTGGCCCTCCATATCTGCAGGTTCTGCATCTGTGGATTCAACCAACTGAGGATTGACTATATTAGGGGAAAAAAATTCCAGAGGGTTCCAAAAAGGAAAACTTGAATTTGCTGTACACTGGCAACTATTTATGTAGCATTTACATTGTGTTAGTTATTATAAGTAATCTGGGTATGATTTAAAGTATAGGGAGGATGTATATAGGTTACATGCAAATACTATGCTATTCCAAATAAGAGACTTGAGCATCCTTAGATTTTCGTATCCATGGAGGTCCTGGAACCAATCTCCCAGGGATACTGAGAGATGACTGTATGTATCCTCAATATCAGAATATTTTTCTGCAGCTGAATTGAAGTTTACTTTTCAGTAATTTAAAATCATGCAATAGAGATCTTAGTCTAGCCTCTGTCACGAGTCATCTCTACAACAGATTTAACCAGCTTCTTTCTTTCAAGAAAAAGTTTATTTGAACTCAGATGCTGAAAACAGGCTAATCCCAGAGCATCACAAATACCTAAGGCCATCTCTGCCCTCAAGGGGTTCACGGTCCTCTAGGAGAGGCAGACAGACACATAACAAACTAAATTACAAAGTGGAAAGACAGTGGTAACCGAAGGGGCAGAGTATAATGACTCCACGGAATATGACATCACCCAGCCTGAGTAATCATGGAAAGCTTCATGAAGAAGTGAAGAAGCTAGGCCTCTCATGAGTTATTGAGGAGTCAGAATGAGCTACAGGGAATGAGAAATGTAGAGGGTTCAAAGTGAGTGAAGGCACAGAAGATAACACTACGCCTTTCCATAAGGATAAGTGCTTCAGCATTGCTGGAACTTGTCAGAGAAATTCTCTGTGCCCCTGGGCTTCAATCTCTTAAGTCAACTTTCTTCTCCATGTGGCCATGAAGTGGTCCTGTAGCACTGCAATCCCTACATTCCCCGTCAACAGAAGGCATCCCCATGCCTGAGGTTGCTCTGTATTTTCATCTTAATTTATGGCACCACCATCATGGTGGCTTTCACCAGCTGAAAGCACACGCTGGAAAGTCAGACTGATGGTCACCCACTTCTATTTAACTGGTTATCAATGGGCTATTTAACTTCTCTTGGCTTTAAAAGCTTACTTGCAAGATGGGTATAAATAAAGCACCCACCTGAATTATTGAGGTGCAAAGGATGAAATAATTCACGGAATTACTGGAAGTTTGAAACGAGCATTCTGTGAATAGGGTAGCATGGTGCCTTGTCCATAATAAGAGTTCAATAATGAAGCTATCGGTATAATTTATCTTAATGATGATAATAACATTAGTATTAATGCAAATTGATATATTAATACCATTGTTATCTAACTGTTCATTCTAGTTAAAAACCAGGGAATAAGCAGAAACTCTTGCTTCTCCTTCACTGACCTCCTGTTCCTCCATGGGAAATGCTCCTACCTGGAAATTTCTGTTCTTTTTTGATTACCATGATTAAATCCTCCTCTAAGTATGGTATAATCCTATACTTTTGATGAGTCTGGGATCTTTAGACACATTTCCCTTAGAGCACACACCAAGGCAGGAGTATGCAATGACTGATGAATGTTTCATAAGCACTTTTCAGTTTATGCTGACATCTAAGACATCCTATGATTTCAATGACTGAAATGGCACCAATAATACAAACAAACACAAGTGCAGAGGCACTCCTGGGAAGGTGAACATTCCTTGAGATAAAGCTTTCCCTTGACCAGAGCTTTTAACAATGTTTCTAAAGTCAAATGTAAGCAACATTCTTTCCTCTTTGAATGCTTCTTTGCATTATATCCCATTTGGAAGCATGCTGTCTTTGGAGTGATCAACCTTAGACGCAGCTCTATCTTGGTACAGCCTGTTTACCTCCTGTGCCTGTGAGGTGGAGCGAAAGTCCCAGGGTGCAGAGTGAAGTTACCTCACGGCTTCCCAACCAGGCGCCCCCCAACCCCCCCGGCATTTCAGCCTTGTTTCCTGACTTTCCAGGCCTCACTTGACACTCTGTATTCCTGAACTGCTGATAGCCTCAGCCCACACCCTGCTCTCCCCCACCTCCCATCCTGACCCCCGTGTGTTCTGGGGTGGCCTTCACTCATTTCACAGGTTGGCCCTGTCCCTCCAACAAGAGAAGGCCGAGGACTTTTTCTGGAGTTTGTTTTTCTCCAAACATGTTAAATTCGCTTTCTCTACATTTCATGGTACATCTGCTATTATGTCTGTCTCTCCCACTGTGTTAGGCAGATAACTGCTGTGGAGATTCTTTCACACTGTTCCTACAGTTTTCATTTCACCAAACAGCTCTTTTTTCCCATTTAGTCATAGGCCCTTTTGTTGAATAAATTTTGTCTCTGTTGATATTCCGACCATGTCTAAGAACCTTCTCTCAAATAGGCCCAGAGAATTGACATTGCATCCTGTTTGTGTTCTCTGTCGTAGGCAGAATTAACCTTTTAGTTTTCCTATGAATTAGACCACTTTGCAGAGAATTCACTTACATTATTGGTTTAAAATTACATATTCTCATGTCCATTATTTTTTCTAGTATGTGAGGCTATTCAAGGGTAGAGCCCTTGGAGTTAGCTTCAAGATGGCGGAAGAGTAAGACGTGGAGATCACCTTCCTCCCCACAAATACATCAAAATACGTCTACATGTGGAACAACTCCTACAGAACACCTACTGAACGCTGGCAGAAGAGCTCAGACTTCCCAAAAGGCAAGAAACTCCCCACGTACCCGGGTAGGGCAAAAGAAAAAAGAAAAAACAGAGACAAAAGAATAGGAACGGGACCTGCACCAGTGGGAGGGAGCTGTGAAGGAGGAAAGGTGTCCACACACTAGGAGCCCCTTCACTGGCGGAGATGGGGGGCGGGGGGAGCTTCGGAGCCACGGAGGAGAGCGCAGCCACACGGGTGCGGAGGGCAAAGCGGAGAGATCCCCGCATAGATGAGCGGTGCCGACCAGCACTCACCAGCCCGAGAGGCTTGTCTGCTCACCCGCCGGAGCGGGCGGGGCTGGGAGCTGAGGCTCGGGCTTCGGTCGGATCACAGGGAGAGGACTGGGGTTGGTGGCATGAACACAGCCTGAAGGGGCTAGTGCGCCACGGCTAGCCAGGAGGGAGTCCGGGGAAAGGTCTGGAGCTGCCGGAGAGGCTAGAGACTTTTTCTTGCCTCTTTGTTTCCTGGTGCGCGAGGAGAGGGGATTCAGAGCGCCGCCTAAATGAGCTCCAGAGACGGGCGCGAGCCGCGGCTATCAGCGCGGACCCCAGAGACGGGCATGGGACTCTAAGGCTGCTGCTGCCGCCACCAAGAAGCCTGTGTGCAAGCACAGGTCACTCTCACACCGCCCCTCCCGGGAGCCTGTGCAGCCCGCCACTGCCAGGGTCCCGTGATCCAGGGACAACTTCCCCGGGAGAACGCACGGTGCGCCTCAGGCTGCTGCAACGTCACGCCGGCCTCTGCCGCCGCAGGCTCACCCCGCATCCGTACCCCTCCCTCCCCCCGGCCTGAGTGAGCCAGAGCCCCCGAAGCAGCTGCTCCTTTAACCCCGTCCTGTGTGAGCGGGAACAGATGTCCTCAGGCGACCTACACGCAGAGGCGGGTCCAAGTCCAAAGCTGAACCCCGGGAGCTATGCGAACAAAGAAGAGAAAGGGAAATCTCTCCCAGCAGCCTCAGGAGCAGCGGATTAAATCTCCACAGTCAACTTGATGTACCTGCATCTGTGGAATGCCTGAATAGACAACGAATCATCCCAAATTGAGGTGGTGGACTTTGGGAGCAATGATGTATATATTCTTTTTCTTTTCTCTCTTTTTGTGAGTGTACATGTGTAGGCTTCTGTCTGTGATTTTGTCTGTATAGCTTTGCTTTTACCATTTGTCCTAGGGTTCTGTCTGTCCATTTTTTGTTGTTCTGTTTTTTAGTATAGATTTTAGCACTTGTTATCATTGGTGGATTTGTTTTTTGGTTTGGTTGCTCTCTTATTTCTTTCCTTCTTTTTTTTTACTTTTTTAAAAGAAATTTTTAATAATTATTTTATTTTATTTTACTTTATTTTATTTTATCTTCTTCTTTCTTTCTTTCTTTTTCTCCCTTTTATTCTGAGCTGTGTGGATGACAGGCTCTTGGTGCTCCAGCCAGGCATCAGAGCTGTGCCTCTGAGTTGGGAGAACCAAGTTCAGGTCACTGGTTCACAAGAGAAATCCCAGCTCCACGTAATATCAAACGGTGAAAATTTCCCAGAGATCTCCATCTCAACGCCAAGGCCCAGCTCCACTCAATGACCAGCAAGCTACAGTGCTGGACACCCTATGCCAAACAACTAGCAAGACAGGAACACAGCCCCATCCATTAGCAGAGAGGCTGCCTAAAATCATAATAAGGCCACAGACACCCCAAAACACACCACCAGACGTGGACCTGCCCACCAGAAAGACAAGATCCAGCCTCATGCACCAGAACACAGGCACTAGTCCCCTCCACCAGGAAGCCTACACAAACCACTGAACCAACCTTAGCCACTGGGGACAAACACCAAAAACAATGGGAACTATGAATCTGCAGCCTGCAAAAAGCAGACCCCCAAACACAGTAAATTAAGCAAGATGAGAAGACAGAGAAACACACAGCAGATGAAGGAGCAAGGCAAAAACCCACCAGACCTAACAAATGAAGAGGAAATAGGCAGTCTACCTGAAAAAAAATTCAGAATAATGATAGTAAAGGTGATCCAAAATCTTGGAAATAGAATGGAGAATATACAAGAAACGTTTAACAAGGACCTAGAAGAACTAAAGAGCAAACAAACAGTGATGAACAACACAATAAATGAAATTTAAAATTCTCTAGAAGGGATCAATAGCAGAATAACTGAGGCAGAAGAATGGATAAGTGATATGAAAGATAAAATAGTGGAAATAACTACTGCAGAACAGAATAAAGAAAAAAGAATGAAAAGAACTGAGGACAGTCTCAGAGACCTCTGGGACAACATTAAATGCCCCAACATTCGAATTATAAGGGTCCCAGAAGAAAAAGGGAAAAAGAAAGGGACTGAGAAAATATTTGAAGAGATTATAGTTGAAAAATTCCCTAATATGGGAAAGGAAATAGTTAATCAAGTCCTGGAAGCACAGAGAGGCCCATACAGGATAAATCCAAGGAGAAACACGCCAATAGATAATCAAACTATCAAAAATTAAATAGAAAAAATATTAAAAGCAGCAAGGGAAAAACAACAAATAACACACAAGGAATCCTCACAAGGTTAACAGCTGATCTTTCAGCAGAAACTCTGCAAGCCAGAAGGGAGAAGCAGGACATATTTAAAGTGATGAAGGAGGAAAACCTACAACCAAGCTTACTCTACCCAGCAAGGATCTCTTTCAGATTTGATGGAGAAATTAAAACCTTTACAGACAAGCAAAAGCTAAGAGAATTCAGCACCACCAAACCAGCTTTACAACAAATACTAAAGGAACTTCTCTAGGAGGGAAACACAAGAGAAGGAAAAGACCTACAATAACAAACCCAAAACAATTTAGGAAATGGTAAGAGGAACATACATATCAATAACTACCTTAAATGTAATGGATTAAATGGTCCAACCAAAAGACACAGACTGGCTGAATGGATACAAAAACAAGACCCGTACATATGCTGTCTACAAGAGACGACTTCAGACCCTGGGACACATACAAACTGAAAGTGAGGGGATGGAAAAAGATATTCCATGCAAATGGAAATCAAAAGAAAGCTGGAGTAACAATTCTCATATCAGGCAAAATAGACTTTAAAACAAATACTATTACAAGAGACAAAGAAGGACACTACTTAATGATCAAGGGATCAATCCAAGAAGAAGATATTGCCATTGTAAATATTTATGAACCCAACATAGGAGCACCTCAATACCTAAGGCAAATAATAACAGCCATTAAAGGGGAAATCAACAGTAACACAATCATAGTAGGGGACTTTAACACCCCACTTTCACCACAGGACAGATCATCCAAAATGAAAATAAATAAGGAAACACAGGCTTTAAACGATACATTAAACAAGATGGACTTAATTGATATTTATAGGACATTCCATCCAAAAACAACAGAATACACATTCTTCTCAAGTGCTCATGGAACATTTTCCAGGATAGACCATATCTTGGGTCACAAATCAAGCCTTGGTAAATTTAAGAAAATTGAAATCGTATCAAGTATCTTTTCTGACCACAAAGCTATGAGACTAGATATCAATTACAGGAAAAAATCTGTAAAAAATACAAACACATGGAGGCTAAACGATACGCTACTTAATAACCAAGAGATCACTGAAGAAATCAAAGAGGAAATCAAAAAACACCTAGAAACAAATGACAATGAAAACACGATGACCCAAAACCTATGGGATGCAGCAAAGGCAGTTCTAAGATGGAAGTTTATAGCAATACAATCCTACCACAAGAAACAAGAAACATCTCAAATAAACAACCTAACCTTACACCTAAAGCAATTAGAGAAAGAAGAACAGAAAAACCCCAAAGTTAGCAGAAGGAAAGAAATCATAAGGATCAGATCAGAAATAAATGAAAAAGACATGAAGAAAATGATAGCAAAGATCAATAAAACTAAAAGCTGGTTCTTTGAGAAGATAAACAAAATTGATAAACCATTAGCCAGACTCATCAAGAAAAAAAGGGAGAAGACTCAAATCAATAGAATTAGAAATGAAAAAGGAGAAGTAACAACTGACACTGGAGAAATACAAAGGATCATGAGAGATTACTACAAGCAACTCTATGCGAACAAAATGGACAAACTGGAAGAAATGGACAAATTCTTAGAAAAGCACAACCTTCCGGGACTGAACTAGGAAGAAATAGAAAATATGAACAGACCAATCACAAGCACTGAAATTGAAACTGTGGTTAAAAATCTTCCAACAAACAAAATTGCAGGACCAGATGGCTTCACAGGCAAATTCTGTCAAACATTTAGAGAAGAGCTAACACCTATCCTTCTCAACTCTTCCAAAATATAGCAGAGGGAGGAACACTCCCAAACTCATTCTGCGAGGCCACCATCACCCTGATACCAAAGTCAGACAAAGATGTCACAAAGAAAGAGAACTACAGGCCACCATCACTGATGAACATAGATGCAAAATTCCTCAACAAAATACTAGCAAACAGAATCCAACAGCATATTAAAAGGATTATACACCATGATCAAGTGGGGTTTATCCCAGGAATGCAAGGATTCTTCAATATATGCAAATCAATCAATGTGATACACCATATTAACAAACTGAAGGAGAAAAACCATATGATCATCTCAATAGATGCAGAGAAAGCTTTTGTCAAAATTCAACACCCATTTATGATAAAAACCCTCCAGAAAGCAGGCATAGAGGGAACTTTCCTCAACATAATAAAGGCCATATATGACAAACCCACAGCCAACATCATCCTCAATGGTGAAAAATTGAAACCATTTCCACTAAGATCAGGAACAAGACAAGGTTGCCCACTCTCACCACTATTATTCAACATAGTTTTGGAAGTTTTAGCCACAGCAATCAGAGAAGAAAAAGAAATAAAAGGAATCCAAATCAGAAAAGAAGTAAATCTGTCACTGTTTGCAGATGACATGATACTATACATAGAGAATCCTAAAGATGCTACCAGAAAACTACTAGAGCTAATCAATGAATTTGGTAAAGTAGCAGGATACAAAATTAATGCACAGAATTCTCTTGCATTCCTATACACTAATGATGAAAAATCTGAGAGTGAAATTAAGGAAACACTCCCATTTACCATTGCAACAAAAAGAATAAAATTTCTAGGAATAAACCTACCTAAGGAGACAAAAGACCTGTATGCAGAAAATTATAAGACACTGATGAAAAAAATTAAAGATGATACAAATGGAGAGATATACCATGTTCTTGGACTGAAAGAATCAACATTGTGAAAATGACTGTACTGCCCAAAGCAATCTACAGATTCAATGCAATCCCTATCGAACTACCACTGGCATTTTTCACAGAACTAGAACAAAAAATTTCCCAATTTGTATGGAAACAGAAAAGACCCCGAATGGCCAAAGCAATCTTGAGAAAGAAAAACGGAGCTTGTGGAATCAGGCTCCCTGACTTCAGACTATAGTACAAAGCTACAATAATCAAGACAGTATGGTACTGGCACAAAAACAGAAATATAGATCAATGGAACAGGATAGAAAGCCCAGGGATAAACCCATGCACATATGGTCACCTTATCTTTGATAATGGAGGCAAGAATATACAGTGGAGAAAAGACAGCCTCTTCAATAAGTGGTGCTGGGAAAACTGGACAGCTACATGTAAAAGAATGAAATTAGAACACTCCCTAACACCATACACAAAAATAAACTCAGAATGGATTAAAAACCTAAATGTAAGGACAGACACTATCAAACTCTTAGAGGAAAACATAGGCAGAACACTCTATGACATAAATCACAGCAAGATCCTTTTTGACCCACCTCCTAGAGAAATGGAAATAAAAGCAAAAATAAACAAATGGGACCTAATGAAATTTAAAAGCTTTTGCACAGGAAAGGAAACCATAAACAAGACGAAAAGACAACCCTCAGAATGGGAGAAAATATTTGCCAATGAAGCAACTGACAAAGGATTAATCTCCAAAATTTACAAGCAGCTCATGCAGCTCAATATCAAAAAAACAAAGAACCAAATCCAAAAATGGGCAGAAGACCTAAACAGACATTTCTCCAAAAAAGATATACAGATTGCCAACAAACACATGAAAGAATGCTCAACATCATTAATCATTAGAGAAATGCAAATCAAAACTATAATGAGACATCATCTCATACCGGTTAGACTTGCCATCATCAAAAAATCTAGAAACAATAAATGCTGGAGAGGGTGTGGAGAAAAGGGAACCCTCTTGCACTGTCGGTCAGAATGTAAATTGATACAGCCACTATGGAGAACAGTATGGAAGTTCCTTAAACAACTAAAAATAGAACTACCATACAACCCAGCAATCCCACTACTGGGCATATACCCTGAGAAAACCACAATTCAAAAAGAATCATGTACCACAATGTTCCCTGCAGCTCTATTTATAATAGCCAGGACATGGAAGCAAGCTAAATGTCATCAACAGATGAATGGATAAAGAAGATGTGGCACATATATACAATGGAATATTACTCAGCCATGAAAACAATCGAAATTGAGTTATTTGTAGTGAGGTGGATGGACCTAGAGTCTGTCCTACAGAGTGAAGTAAGTCAGAAAGAGAAAAACAAATACCATATGCTAATGCATATATATGGAATCTAAAAAAAAAAAAAAAGGTCATGAAGAACCTAGGGGCAAGAAAGATGGGAATAAAGACAGAGACTTACTAGAGAATGGACTTGAGGATACGGGGAGGGGGACAGGTAAGCTGGGACAAAGTGAGAGAGTGGCATGGACATATATACACTACCAAATGTAAAATAGATAGCTAGTGGGAAGCAGCTGCATAGCCCAGGGAGACCAGCTCGGTGTTTTGTGACCACCTAGAGCGGTGGGATAGGGAGGGTGGGAGGGAGGGAGACGCAAGAGTGAAGAGATATATGGACATATATATATGTATAACTGATTCACTTTGTTATAAAGCAGAAACTAACACACCATTGTAAAGCAATTATATTCCAATAAAGATGTTAAAAAAAAAAAAGAGTAGAGCCCTTTTATTTAGTTTTATCCCTCCAACCCCTAGTACAATGCCTAGCTGAATGAATGTTAGTTGAAATTTAAAATATATTAATAATAATGAAGCAGGTATATCACTTTGCGCATTAATCACTGAACACTTCACTCTGGGAGGGGAGCTTAACACAAGCTCTCCAGGTCAATGTAACAATTCTATGCATGACCAAACCGTCTTTGAATGAAGATAAACTACAAATGCTTTTTATGTTTTCTCCTAAAAACTGCCTTTCATTTAAATCTAGCCTAAAATTCATGTGCACAAAGTAAGCTTCTCAAAATGCCACTACCATGAGATAAGTACTCTGTTATCTTTAAACTCTGCTTAAAAATCTGGATGCAAGAATGCTGCCTATTGACTACACAACACATAATTAAAGTTCTGCTCAGCAAATAGAAAATCTAATTTAAGAAAACCACAATGATTTTTTCCCCCAGAAATCATTCCCTTGCTTTAACAAATAATTCTTTCCAGTTCTCACTACAGTAAATGTGTTATTGCTCTATCTTACATGATTTAACACTAAATAAACAATCACTGCATGCAGATTAAAGAGCAGGATGTAATTCTTCTAGAAGGTAATTTCCCCCCAGATGCTATGGGTTAGAAAAAAGGAAAACGTTCTATGTGTTTAAGGGGTGTTGGCCTTTATGCGCTTAAGAGGTGGTTCTTATTGTTCAACTGTCTGCTCTTCTTGCTGATCACCTCCACTGCTTCACTCCTTCCATCCCTGTAACAGCCGGGTTAGCAAAGTCCAGTTGCCGAGGGGAATACAGCTCCCCTTTGCCATATACAGACGATATTTGTAAAATAATGTGGGTGCATTGGAGGAGGGGAGTGCAGAAAAGATTTAAGGTTTTCTCACTTTAAGCGTGTGAAAAACATCTTCTTTCTTCCTCCAAGGACAAGTATAGGTTGTGATGGTGACAGTGGTATTTGCACACCTCTTTTTAAAAGGGTACAAAACTCACTAGATGACCGACACATCTAGCCCTCTCCTTCAAATGTATCCATAGCTCACAAATACCTCTAATCTTACTTTCTCACCTAAACTTTCCCCTGGTTAGAAATTAGAACATTTACCCTGCCTGATAAAGTTCAGTACTCTTGGAAACTTCTTATCTTATTCTATCACCTAAACTATCTTTTTATTTTCCTTATTTCTCCAAGGTTCTTCAGATCGTTAGCAATGAATAATTGGATAAACTGATCTCAGCTAATTTGGTAGAAAATTAATTATCCTCTTAAACTTAAATAATGTCTTAAGCTAGCTAAAGAGCACATGAGGGGCCTTCCCTGGTGGCGCAGCGGTTAAGAATCCGCCTGCCAATGCAGGGGGACACAGGTTCGATCCCTGGTCTGGGAAGATCCCACATGCCACGGAGCAACTAAGCCCATGTGCCACAACTACTGAGCCTGTGCTCTAGAGCCTGTGAGCCACAACTACTGAGCCCACGTGCCACAACTACTGAAGCCCGGGCGCTCTAGGGCCCGTGCTCCACAACAAGAGAAGCCACCGCAATGAGAAGCCCGCGCACTGCAACAAAGAATAGCTTCCCCTCGCCACAACTAGAGAAAGTCCACAGGCAGCAATGAAGACCCAGTGCAGCCAAAAATAAACAAAATTTTAAAAATAATAATAAAATAAAGAGCACATAAGGCACTAAAAGGGCTAATGATGTTGGAATTGGTGAAAACAAAGCAGGATTTTGTAGTTATTTTTGGTCAGGAGGGCCTTTTGACTCCCATTGCCTCGCGCCAGGTTGACAGTGTCTGTTTCTATTTGTAACAAGGCCAGGGGAGGAGAAGCCAGTTAGCGCACATCTCAGTTATCTCAGAGTAATGTCTGCTCGCTGGTCCTGCTTCTCCTCCCAGGTCTGCATGTCAGGGATAACCAAGAGGTTAAACGGTTTTGGACAGAACACTCTGAAGGCTTGTGCCTTTAATGGAGTAGATTTTCCTTTCTGCCATAAATCAGAGAGGCTCCCACTAAGATTTTATAACAGTGCATTTCACCCCTGTGCGCGAGAGGAGTTAGGTTCATTAAAACCTTTCCTGCCTAAATGATTTTAAGACAAATGAAATACAAGGGTCTCACATGGGCACTTTACAGATAAATATATGGAGATAGAATTTGGAATTATAGATTTTGTTTTAATGAGAACATCAGAATCCATTGAAACACTATAGATACAGCTTGATATTAATACTTCATTTCAAGAGGAGAGAGAGGAAGAAAATATCTACTCCTGCAAGACACTGCTGGAGCTGGTAAAGGGGAAATAAACAAGGCAGCAGCCCTGCTCTCATGGAGTCTACATTCTACTGAATGTAGAAATCTAGGACGTTTTAGTTGCTCTTTCGTGCTTTTAGGGAATGTGTGTGTTTGAAAAGAAGATGAGATTATGAGAATAACTGAACATTGGTGACAGCTTTAAAATTATTAAACAATGAGAAAGAAGACAATGAAAGGTATTAGCTTATGCCAACAGAAAACCATTGTTTATTCAAAAATCTCAAAATATTGAAGAAAGTAAAAAATTTAATTGTATCACCTGCATGAATTTGAAATATTATCCACATTGTAAAATCACTAAAGCAATATTATGACTTTTAAAATAATGCTAATAATGCAAACTTCAATATATTATAAGCTGAAAATAAGTAGGACCCCCAAATTTTCCTGTGAAAAATGAAAAAAAATACATACCTAAGAAAAATCTATTTTCAATCTAAAGTCAATTATTTTCCTTCATTTGATTTGCATTTCTAAACTCTCCTATTTAGCTGAATCTATTTCAATTTTTTAAACAAAATTTCACTGTATGGGAAAAGCCTATCAGTGTGGTTACCAGTAACACTGCTTTTGTTGTATGGCTTCTGGAGTTAGGCTTTGTCAACGTGATACACAAGGTCTTACACTATTTCTAAATATAACTGTCCTCATTCTTTTGGGACATATAGCATATAGGTTTTTCTGTATTTTTGCTCTTTTCCTTATTTTCAGCAGTACAGAGATTGGCCAAGTAAGACTTCCATTTATCTGCAAATTGTCAGCATAGTAGAAGAGCTTTGCCATCTGCTTAGCTGAGAAAGATTTCTGGTTGAGCATATTGTAAGGGCACCTCTCACTTTCATAATAGCAGTTGCTAGTTTAAAAGAAAGGAGAATTCTGTGCACTGTCTGATCTCCACATCCCTGACAGGATGCAGTCGAACCCGGGACTGTCATTCAAACCTCTAATGTGACTAAGAAGATGTAGCAACTAACAGTTCATTCCTTACTGAAGCATATTTTGCAGAATTATGAAGAGAGAAAAACTTTTCCATTTAAAATGATTTCATCTTCCTGTTTTTCATTTATATAGATAAAATCTGAGCAGTCAAAATAAAACATGTGAGGCAAAAAAATGCCTCTTCACTCCAAGTGGTAGTGTCATTCTCTAAACCCATCTTAGTTCCCTTTATTCTACTTATAACTTTCTCATTTGCTACATAATGTTTCGGCAACAGCTTTAAAGCCTTCATGTTATGTCATCCAACTTCACCTCTCTCAACATCTAACTCAGTGTCTTGCATATGAATTAGAAGGTGTTTAATGAACATAAATATCTGATAAATGGATGCAAAACAGTGCAAGTGATTAGCTATGTTAAAGAATAGGAAAAGGAGAATACATGGTATGCACACATTCAGATAAGAGGAAAGATGATTTGAAGAAACAAATTGATTATGTTGTGTGTGGGAGCACTTTTCCTTCTGTGAAGATGAATTTGCAGATAGAAATTTGCTTTCAGCATGGCTTTAATTACTTTGTATATTTTTATATATTTTACTTTAATATATGTATTACTATAATATATATAAATATATTTTTATATATTTTTACTTTACTATATAAAAATACGTTTCTATATTCCCACGCTATGCTATAAGACTTTATTTCTTAGAAAGAGAGGTTTTGACTACTTATCAAGGCTGAATCTACATAAATGAGTACTAATGTCATATTAGTTGTAAAAGGGGATAATATAGATTTATAATTTTTTTCTTACATCAGGTTGGGGAAATTAAAGACAGTATTTCATATCATTGCAGTAGGTGTATTTAAACTTTTTCTAAATCTATGTCACGGTTACCCTGGAGGAGATGTTAGAAGAGAAAGTTCTCTCTGTTTTCAGATTGCCTTATTACTTTTAGATTGTCGTTTACATGGTCGTTTAAATTTCTTTGCTACAGCATCTGGTTGAAAGGCCTCCCATGCTACTAGTGCTGGTGTAGAACTGTGCTGGGAACCTTTCTTCTTGTCCTTGTCCATTTGACAATCTGTGGTCCTTAGGCATCGACTCCTTTACTGTCCCCTCTGCGGAAGCCATAGCATGTAGTGCTGTGTGCCTCTTCCCTTCTTTGGGTCCTCATGATATATTGTCCAGACTTTTAATATGGTATTTATAAGTTTCACTATGGATAGTTTTTTTCTTCCTTCTCAGTAAGACTGAGATATGCCCAAAAGCAAGAGTTTAGTTGTTTTCATGCCTATAACCCCATTGCCTACCAGAGTGCCTGACATACAACGAATATAGGCATTTGGAAGCCGAATGAAATCATAAAATCAGTCATTATCCTAACACCCCTGAACAGACTATTTTGCTTTATCACTTCTACATAAAATTTCAATATGCTAAAACAGCATAAAGTTCATTTGATTTAGAAGGATATAATTTACAGAATATAAAGTGTGAAATAACCACGATGTTAAAGACTTCCAGAGAGCAAATTGACATGTTGATGAATTAGGTTTAGTCATGGATACTGGATAAGAGAAGGGAAAATTGTATAGTAGATTATAGTTGGCATAATAAAACATAGAGGTACAAATTAATGTATTAATTCTCAAAAGATAATGCAAACAGTATTAATTGTTTCCACTTGTTAAATGTCTCTTATGAAACACACACAGTGCCAGGTGTTTTTATACCTTATCTTTGGTCATAAAACAACTATGCCAGATGGTTTTACTTACATTTTCTAGATTAAGAGACTGAGAGGCAGATGCTTTTTTAAACGTTAGTAGCAACATTGGAATTTGAAACCATCACTCATTTTCTCTGATCCTAAGATTATCTCCCTAAACCTCTCAGTCATAATTATCAATAAATCATGACAGGATAAAGTGATTTGTAAGAAGAAAATAGGTATTATGAATATTTTGAGTCCTTCTTTTGTTACAGAAGACACTGTTTCTACCTTAGATAGTAGTGATGTTATTCTCTCTAACTTAAACCTTAGACAAAAGATGAATAGAAAATAATAATAGCCAATATTTTGTAATGCTTCACAGTTTAAAATGGTTTAATTGTAGTTAAGTTTATTTGGGCTTTTGTTTCATTTATTTCAAGGGACAATGTTGCTTAAATTGATTCAGAAAAGAATGAAACATTTTCCTGCAGGTTCTGAAATTTCACCAAATTACTTTGATTTTCCTATCCAAGCCCACTTCCCACCTAGGGTGCATATTTATTTATACACATTCTCCTCTCTCTCTCTCTCTCTCTCTCTATATATATATATATATATTTTTTTTCTATCTGAAGATACATATATATGTATTATATACATGTTAATAATATATTGTCTCAATTTAACAGATAACCACTTTATAGATTTAATCATCTTTTTTTGCAATTTGTTATGTAGAATAAGGCCAAAAGTTTCCTTGAACAGTTCACTGAAATCTAACAGGGATGCTCAGCTTCCTAAGAGATAATCTCATGACCACTGAATTTGCAGGTAACATGGGAAAAATAAGCCATTCTTTCTTTATGAAATGACCCTGAAATCTAGGTAGGGAAATGCCTAGTCGGAAATGTATAATTGGAACCATAAAGCTATTCACCCAAATTTAGATCCAGCAGTTAAGTAACAAAATTGTACAGTGTAAGTATTATATCAGAGTGGCAGATAGAAAACAGTTTTAGACATGGCTCCTCTGTTCTAGGACATACAGTCAGGTAAATAACAGCTAGTTCAAACAATACCAAAGAAAGAAAAAACAAATTCCCAAATGAGCAGTAGAGACAAAAAGAACTGGATTCAAAGAAGAGAGAGATTATTGGAGGGGTGATAGCATGGAATATGCTTTATCAAAGGGAAATGATTTGAAGTAGGTTTAAAGGAATGCACAGCTTTTGGAAGAAGGGAGTGACTTCTGGGTCTGAAAAAAATAGTAGATGGAAAAGTTCAGGAATATGATAAAAATGGTGAATAGCCCAGTTGGGCCATAACTGAGGACTGGGAAAATTGAATAGTGGAGAGATGGTTTAAGAGCCAGTTTTAAGCCATGAATCTATCTTAACTGGCTGACCATGAAATAGTACTTTTGGTAACAGAGCAATATTTGGTTTCAAGTATCCAGGCAATAGAAGTAGAGCGAGAATGTTAGAAAATGTTCTAGAAAGGCAGAGTGTCATTTTTCTCTAAATTGTGAAATTGTAAAATTGTCCCCATAAATTAAAACATGCAATTTCAGATTTAAAAAATATAGACAGTAGATCCAAAAGGAGGTTCCTATTCAAGTCTCCATAATTGATTCATTTAAAGTAAGCAATCCTAAAATCATGAAAACATAAAATTATAACTTTGTTATAATAAGCCCATGAAAATGTTAACTTTATAGAAAACATTTCCCATTTATTTTGTAAATGCTCTTCATGGTCATTTTTTCTAGCATAAATGAATTATGAATGACTTTAGTGTATAAGAACTTTTTCTTCCTACGATGTGAACATATTAAGGATTCTGAGTACTTTTAAAATATAATTTTGTAAAAAAACAAAAATGAAAAGATGTTTTCAAATATTTAAGAAAATAAAACAAAGAAAACCATTCATTTTGCTATTAACCAATGCATTTGTCTTCCATGGCCAAAGGCAATTTTTAAAGAAACATAAAATCATAACATATGAGCAGAAAATGTTGATTTTTATAAATTTTAAGACGGGGGGTGTAATATCTTACTAAAAATTTGTAACTAAAAAGAAAGGATTAGATAATAGAGGTACATCTATCAAAAAGCAGCTCCTTTCATCCAAAATTCAGCTATGTTGTATAAGTACTATGAAGAGAATTTGCATTATTAGGATAAAAATTCTGTTGTATGCATTCATTTAATATATATCTCCCTTACTGTCAAATAAGAGTTTTGTTGTTGTTTTTGTTGAATGAGTATTGCACCTTTACATTGTAATGGCATATGTTGAATGTGGAACGCCCTCTTTTTCTTTGCTTCATATACATATGAAGCATATATATATGCTTGGTATTGATATATATAGAGAGATATATAGACATACACACATATATATGTGTATACATATGTCTGCCGCCTATTTTCCTTTATAATTCACATAGCATCCATACTAATTTATTAGGCAGAGCAAAATATATTAGGTGAAGTAAATGATATTTTATTAAAAGTTGAATAATGAAAAACAAAGCAGTAATTATAAGGATAGGAGTTATAAAACATACCAATTCAATGACACGGAGGATGAAGATATTTAAAGTAATTTTTGGCAAGCATTTGCAATATTTAGCTGAACATTTTTATATGTAATTAGATTATGAAATAAAGCCAGCTGGCTCTGTAAAGTTTTAAATACTGTGTGAACACAAAGGCATATGGTCTTTTGACTATGTCAGCTGATTTCAACCTACTTACTTGTAAGTATACTTACAAGTTCCCAATAGTTTCAAACTCTAGAAGCAATTTTCCACTGACTAAAAATAATTATTAAAATAATATTTATCTGATCTATGCCAGTCAGTTATTTCTGTATATGTGACAAATATGACAAAAATGTCCTCTTGTATACTTTTGTCATTCATCTAATTAATAGATAATATTTGTTTTAAGCTTTTTGAATGGTTAAGAATAATTAAATATAATTCTGAAATTAGAACTTGCCAAGAAAGCATCTATAATTTTGGAAGATATGTTAAAACAAACATGGTCCAGTTTCCAAGTTAAAAAATTTGGTACTGCTGGAGCCTCTCATTTTTAATTGATTTCCTTCCTCAACCTTCACAAATTACTAGATTTTCAGAAACATGCATATGCTAATTTCTGTCAAAGCTTTCTCCTTTCAAAATTAATAAATAGGCAAATTGATGAAAATAAAATCTAAAATATTATTTATTAATGGTGGTTTTATATTCACTTTAGTTTTATATTCAGTTTAGATTACACAATTCTCTTAAATTGAGGAGTCGTAAAATGTTATAGTTAATTTAAACACACTTTTTTAGTCTTAAAATACTGAAGATAGTTCCAGTTTCCCAATATCTTAATTGGAATAAGGTAATTATAGAAAGCATGAATCCATTCAGACCACACACAGTTCTTTTGCTTATTAGTTTTGTGTTTGAAAAAATACAGGTTTGAAGTTGGCTATTTATAAATATGTGACATTGATTTTTATAATACTCTTCTTTATATTCAAAGACTATGGCTGATACTATACATTTCCTTTTACTTTTCTGTTACCTTTAATATAAAGTATGTAGCTGTACTTTTAAAGGAAAGTCTCTACATAGACAAGTTCTCCACCTCAACTTTATGACCTGTAATACCTCTTTAAGAATCATTTACGTTAGCCAAATTGCACTGTTTGCTATACTGTACTGTTCTTACCACTTGGGGTCCATCTCACATTGTTCCATAGGCCTCTCCTGTTTCTGTATACAAATTATTTCCTCATTCCAGGCCATTTTACACTGGACTTCCTCTGCTATCCCTCTCTAATTTCCAGCTCATCTCATGGCCTGTTTTCCCCATCATGGCATTTCATATCCATTGCTTAACCTATTCGTTTATACTTATATGTCCAACAGTACCTGTAGATTGTTTTTACTGGATTAGAAGTTTCTTGAAAATACTCTCTTTCTCATCCCATTGGAAATATTTACCACTCAGTATTTTTTTTTAAATATCTTTATTGGAGTATAATTGCTTTACAATGGTGTGTTAGTTTCTGCTTTATAACAGAGTGAATCAGCTATACATATACATATATCCCCATATCTCCTCCCTCTTGCATCTCCCTCCCACCCTCCCTATCCTACCCCTCTAGGTGGTCACAAAGCACCGAGCTGATCTCCCTGTGCTATGCGGCTGCTTTCCACTAGCTCTCTATTTTACATTTGGTAGTATATATAAGTCCATGCCACTCTGTCTCACTTCGTCCTAGCTTACTCTTTCCCCTCCCCGTGTCCTCAAGTCCATTCTCTACATCTGCATCTTTATTCCTATCCTGCCCCTAGGTTCTTCAGAACCATTTTTTTTTAGATTCCATATATAGGTGTTAGCATACGGTATTTGTTTTTCTCTTTCTGACTTACTTCACTCTGTTATGACAGACTCTAGGTCCATCCACCTCACTACAAATAACTCAACTTCATTTCTTTTTATGGCTGAGTAATATTCTATTGTATATATGTACCACATCTTCTTTATCCATTCATCTGTCGATGGACACCACTCAAAATTTTTTGATAAATTATTCAATATTTTTCTCCTTATCAGGTATCTTATCTGACCTGTCATATCTTCTAGGCAACAAAGCCCCAGGAAGCAAAAGAAAACATATCTTAAGGTGGTGGACTTGCCTGTTTTGGTAGCATTTGAGAATCATAACTAGTCCATTACTGCTGATATCTACAAATAAGAGAAATATTCATTTATTTTCTAATTCACAGGAAGATTATAGTTTGATATAAATCTAAGTATATTCTCTCAATTTTCATCCAGTAAAGCACATTTGATGCTAAATTTTCTAGAGAATGCCTATAACCTTCCTAACTCTTTTTGCATTTGTGATTCTAAATTATCTTGATTTTTTTCCTTTCTCTTATGTACTGGATATTTGCTTTTTTATCAACATGTTTGCATATGAGAGTTTCAGCATTAATTATCACTTTCATATAGCTATGTTATCTCTTAGTAAAAGTTGTCTACTCTCTTATCAGTGGATATTAATATAAAATTGAAGATGCAGAATAAACACTGTATCTTCTCTAACACATTATTGAATATAGAAGTCACCCAAATTGCTGTTTGCACAAAATCAATAAAATATATGAAATTGCCATAGAACAATTGCTCTAAGTTGTTCAAGCTATTTCAATGAAGTCCACTTCTTTATTATAGTCAAAATAAAATCTTTGTAGCCTCTTTTTATAAAGGGATGGTATATGGAAATAAGAAAATCTTATTTTAAGAACAGCAATTCACTTTGGAGGACACTTTTTAACCTTTTTCACATGCCAAACATTAACACCATCAAATTTAGCCACACACAGAGCTTCTGGAGAAAATAGATTAAGAATTAACATGACAGGTGTGCTTCTTAAATTAAGTGTCAGCCAACATTTGCAGATGTAACATTAAAGTATCTGTAATTACAAATATGAGGGAAAAGTTCAAGTTGCATGGGTCAACAAATGGAAATATTCTTATGGGGGCAAAGAGCAACAAAAATCCAAGAATTAGCATAAAGAAAACTATTTTTTTTTCTAGATTATCTTTTCTACAAGGACCAAACTTAACTTAGACACTGGAGATATCCATTGTGACCTAATTCTTTGATATATTCAGAGAAGACAAACATGAAACTCTTTCTGAAGTTCCTCAGGCAAATACATAATCAAAGAGTTGAATACAGGAGCTCTCCTCCCTAGCAGTCCATATAAGCACAAGAAAAAGAATACAAGAGAAGATGAATGTAAGTGAACAATTAATAGAGGAAGAATGAATACATGGACTATTTGGAAGGCATTAGAGTGAAATCCTTGATAAATTTTTATAAAAATGTGAATTTTATATTGTCTTTTTTTGGAAATTCTTATAAATATTTGTCAATGATATAAGTGAGGAATTTGATTCTCCTATGATTCCATTGATATAATGCTCATGTTCATGATATCAGTAATGAACTTGGAATATACAATCTAAATCCCATAACTTAAAATTTTATTTTACCCACAATTAAGACCTTTTTTTTAAAAAACCTCTGTTATATGATGCCTAGATAATAGTGTTGCAGGAAGGGGGACCCCTTCCAGGGCCCAAGAGTGGGCTCTTGTCTAACACTCGGAAATAAATTGTCCGAGGAGACACACGTGCTGACAAAGCAAGAGACCTTATTGGGAAGGGGCGCCTGGGCGGAGAGCAGGAGGGTAAGGGGACCCAGGAGAACTGCTCTGCCACGTGGCTCGCAGTCGCGGGTTTTATGGTAATGGGGTTAGTTTCTGTGTTGTCTCTGGCCAATCACTCTGACCCAGGGTCCTTCCCAGTGTCACGCGCATCGCTCAGCCAAGCTGGATTCCAGCGAGAAGGATTCTGAGAGGTTGGTAGGACATATGGACTGGCGTCTCCTCTCTCCTTTTGACCTTTCCCAAATTATTCCAGCTGGTGGTAGCTTGTTAGTTCCCCGTTCCTTACCTGGACCTCCTGTGGTAAGATAACTCATGCAAGTGTTTACCATGGGGCTTGGCCAGGGCGGGCGGTTTCCGGTCAGTGTTTCCCCTAACAATAGTGCTCCAAAAATTCTGCTGCCAAAGGTAGGTTTCGTTGCTTCCAGACTGCACATGTGCTCCTTGGGGCAGGGATTTTACTGTTTCCTTTTTGCTGTGTCCTCAGGGTGTGAAGTACCGTGTGGCTTCCAGTGGGCACCTGGCCTAAATGAAGGCACTGCCACAGGGAGGTGGGAATGTGGGCCTGTGCTATACATCATACCTGATTTTAGTTCAGTGTCAATTCAGTGAGGAAGTAACTCTTTCTGAGCAGAAAGCAAATTCCATAAACTCTCCCCATTATGCTCAAGAGAAAGCAACACTAAGCAACAGAGAAAGACACAACAGAAAACACAGGCACATTTCTGTTAAAAAAAAAAAAAAAAACATTAAAAAAGAACAATAGTGGACATTAGGCAGAGTACTTTGGAGAGAAGGAAAGCTGTTAATGGAAAACAAAAGATACGGTATTGATGATTATACTTTGAGTAAGTCTATTACCAAACAATAAAAATATGTGACTAATAATAAAGGACTTGAAGCAAGAATAAATATTTCAGTGCAAAATATGTCTGGGGTTAGCAGACCAGGAATAATTGAATAGTCCCGCTAGGACCATAATATAATTGTCTTGATCACAATAAATATAGTAACACCAGGTCTGTAGGACTGATTAATTGGAAATGCTTATCAGAATTCTTCTGTTATAATATTAATTATATTTATTTATATTTAGGCTTAATGTAGTATGAATTAAATTGTACATAGATCTCTTTCCAAAATTTGGCTTCAATTATTGGAAAATCATTTTATTGTAATGATACAGTCACAGGTTAAATAAATCCTACATCTGTAATTTTGAACATGGGCATGAAGGCAAGGTAGAGGTAGAATTAATTTTAACATTTTGGCCAAGTTTCCTATGTCTAGCATGAATAAGAATTGGCAAGCATTACCCTTTACAGAATTCCATCTAAATAAAAATAAATTCTGGCTAGGTGTATTATTTGTTACACTTTTATTATCCAGTCTTTAACTCATTATTCTACTGTGATGAAATACAAATTTAGCATAATGATTGGTATAAGGTTTCATGTAATTTTTATGCAGATGTTATGGAATCATGTTAGCTGTCTATACCTAATATATTTTAAAGAACGTTTTGAAGACTCCCGCAATGTAGACCATGTAAATGTAAACTCATTTACAAGGGCATTAACCTCAATGTACAAACCATCCTGATAAATCCTCTCTAGGCTATATTATTATTGCTAAATTAATACAGCTAGAATCGTAGTGCTGACAAAGCAGATGTTTTACATGCAAATATTTGTCTTCTGTTGTTTTTATGCTTATCTCCTGCCCCAAACCAAGGTTTAATGAATATCTATGTGAGAATGTTAATTAGTTCACCAGTAGAAATAGGAAGAAATTGCAGATAATGATGCCATAAAACAGCACCGAGCCAAGTATAAGTATGTATAGGTATATGCATTTGCTGGTTTGTTTGGACTCATCGCTGAAAGTATTTTGGACTAATAAATGATACTCTTGCTTCCACAATCACCTAAGGATAAAAATTTAAATTTAGCTGTCTTAGGAATTTAATGGCTTCTAAATAAATCTTTTAAATTATAGTTTCAAGGCACTTTAATTAATCTGTCTGTATGAGCTGAAATTGTATCATTCGAACAGCTTTCTTAAGCCCACTGAGTTTTTTTTTTAAATCTCTAAAACCCAAAGGAAGTCACTTGTTTTCCAAATAACCTCTTGGCTCACTCTTTCCATGAGAAGCAATTGCCCTACTTGTTATCTGAGTATACTATAATTATAATGTAGACCAAAAAAAAAAAAAAATGCAGTGCCTGTATAAGAATGGAAAAAATAGAACATTATGCAACAGAAAACAGATTCCAGAATGAGAAAGCATTCCAGATCATTAGGGAAAGATGGACTAGTCACTAACTGAGGGCAATTGGATATACAAATAAAATGATAAATTTAGAACCCTATCTTATACTATACATTAGAAACGTAAGCAAACGATTTAAGAAGGTCATACGAAAAAAAAAATCTTAAGCAACCGGGAAAAAAATGTAGGTACTTCTTTTTATTTGAGACACCCAGGACTACCTAACTGTGGTATGGAAAATGTAGGGAGGAGAGGGAAGTTCCCAGTTTATCCTGATTAACTCTTGCAGTCGATCAGATGATGGTGATGAAGAAGCATTCCTTGGACTAGGGGTGTGGTGCTAGAAATGGAGAGAAATGGGAAGACTTGGGGATTGTTTGGGAGGTAATATTGAGGAAGCATGGCAATGGGTTAGGTTGCAGAAGTGAGGGAGAGGAAGCAATGGAGATGAATCCTAATTTTCTGGCTTGTGAACTCTTGTGTGAGTTTCAGCCAAATTTTATGGCTCATTTTTATATTTTTTAGGTATTTATATTGGAGTTCAAAAATTTGTTTTTTTCTGAATGCGAACTTCACATTTAAAGCTTCTAATTGTTTGCCGCTGGTATAAAAGGAAATGTTGATTTGCTCCTCTTGTCTTGACATATTAAGTTAATCTTATTAATTCTCATAGTTTGTTAATTATTTGAGCCTCTCTAAATAGACAATCATATTGTCTCAAAATAATGAATTTTATCAGTCCTACCAAGACTTATACTTTTTTCTTATTGCATTAAAATGGAAATTGTGGTTTATCTTTTTTTTTTTAATTCCTCTCATCAATTAAGAGTGTATTCTCTCTATTGTGTTTAAGAATAACATTTGAGGTGGTTACTCTTTATCAAAATAGGAAAATATATTTTAGTTCCTTCAATATTGAGAGCTGTTTATTTATATATATTTAGTTGTCTTGCTCTTAATGAGAGTATTACAATTTTTAGATATCTTTTAAAGCATTGTTCCAGATGGTTAGATTTTTTACATTGTATTTGCTTCTTCCCCCCCTTTAACCTGTTAAAGTACTGAAATACATTACAAATTACAAAACCTTGAAACTTCCTTACAGTCCTCAGATAAAACAAACTTGAGTAACATGTTTCATTATATTAATATATTGCTGAACAGTTGCTAAAATTTATTTAAGACATCTACTTATATGTTTACAAATTAATACAATCTCTCATTTTTGAGTGTGGGTTATCTTTGGCTGATTTCCCTGTTAAGGTCTTGTTCATCTCAGAAGCTGAGTCAGGAATCTTTCCTTTTTTTATATAACAAGTTTTGATTTTACCTTCATTTATATCTTCTCTGATGCTCTTCCTTACTTTATGTAGATCCAACATCCTGATCTTATATTATTTTCCTTCTCGCTAAAGAACTTCAGGTCTACTGGCAATAAATTTACTCAATTTTTTTTCTAAATCTGAGAAAGTCTTAATTTCTCCTTTACTTTTGAAGAATAATTTCACAGGACACATAATTCTTGGTGGTTTTTCTCTCTAAACACTTTAAATATTTCCCTCCACTCTCTTTTTGCTTGTAAGGTTTCTGAGACATTGGATGTAATTCCTATCTCTGCTCTTCTATAGGTTGGTTATTGGGTATTTAAATTCTCTGGCTTCTATCAGGATTTTTTCTTTATCTTTGATTTTCTGCAGTTTGAGATGAGATGCCTAAGTGTAGTTTTTTGGGCATTTATTCTGCTTGGTGTTCTCTGAGCTTCCTGGATCTGTGATTTGGGGGAAATCCTTGGTTACTATTGTTTCAAATGTATTTCTGTTTCTTTCTCTTTTTCTTCTGCTTCTGTTATTCCCAGTGCTCACATGTTACATCTTTTGTAGTTGTCCCATAGTTTTTGGATGTGCTGTTGTCTTTTTTTTTTTCAGTCTTTTTTCCCTTTGCTTTTCAGTTTTAGAGGTTTCTATTGAGATATTCTCAAGCTCAGAGATTCTTACCTTGACAACATCCAGTCTGGGTAAAATCATCAAAGGCATTCTTCGTTTCTGTGATAGTGATTTTGATGTATAGCATTTCTTTTTGATTCTTTCTCAGGATTTTCTTCTCTCTCCTTATGTAGCCCATCTGTTCTTGTATGCTGTCTACTTTATCCATTAAAGTCCTTACCAATAATATTAATCATAGTTGTTTTAAATTCCTGATTTGATGATTCCCACATCTCTGCTTATACCTGAGCCTGGTTCTGATGCTTGCTCTGTCTCTTCAAACTGTGGTTTTTGTTTTGCCTGTTAGTATGCCTTGTGATTCTTCTTGATAGCTGGATGTGATGTACTATGTAAAAGGAACTGCTGTAAACAGGCCTTTAGTAATGTGGTGGTGAGGTGTGGGGGAGGGGAAGTGTTTATAGTCCTGAGATTGGGTCTCAGTCTTTCAGTGAGCTTGTGCCTTTGGACTGTGAACTTCACACTTGCTTCTCGGCACCCGCTCCCCCATACATAACTCAGGTGGATAAAATGGCTGGAATGGGCTGGAATTGAGAATTTCCCTTCTTCTAGCCCCTAGGTCAGTTAGGTTCTGATGGACCTCCTGCAGGTTAGGTTCTGGTTAAGTAGTTTCTCCTGTGGACAGCCCTTGTTAAGAACAGAATACTCTGGCATATTTCAAATTAGTTCATTTTTCCCTGCCCTTGCACAAGGGGATTTTTCTCTTCTCTATATTGTGAGAACCTGGTAGACCTCCAGGAGATAATGCTCACAAAATTGTGGGGACCTCCTATTGACTGGGTCCCCCCGGAATTTTTAACCCTCAGACTTGTCCACATTGAGCTTCATTAATTACAGCAATTCATCAATTATAGTTCAGATTTTCCTATCCCGACATTGCTTCCCAAGGAAGTTTCAGCTCTAATAAGTTGTGATTCTCTGTATCTGCCTGACTCTTCAATTTTAGGGGCAGCAGTTTGCCTGATGACCCTGCTTCTCTTGCAAATCTAAGAAGCTATGTCAATATTTTTTAGTTTGTTCAGCTTTTTCACCTGTTAGGATGGAATAGTTTCATGCTTCTTTCCTCTTTTTATATAGTTAAAAAAAATCTTAACATTGGAATTAACCATTCTTTAACTGTTTCTTTAAATTTATTTTGAGGCTGAAACACTTTTTATTTGAGGGAGGAATGACACTATGCTTTAACTGACTTTTCCATTTTTCCTGTGGTTATTGGTTTACATTGCTTTACTACTTTCTGAAACAATTTTGGTAGTGAACATTTTTACTAAAAAAAAAAAATCCATATAATTTTATGCATTATTACTTTTTAATTTTTAGATTCTGCTCCCTATTTTTTGACATCCCTAGTTTTACCCCTAATGGTTTTTATGTCGGTCTTCTCTCTTTTTCTTGTGATGAAACTTTCCAAAGACTTTACTAGTCTTTTCTAGGAACCAGTTTTCAGTTTTCCGCATATTTTGTGTTTCATTGATTTCTCCTTTCTTCTGTAAAATTTTAGGATATTATTTAATTATATTTCTTGATTCTTGGGTTGTATTTGTCTTTCATTTGTTTTAAATATTTATTATGTTCCAATAAAGGCATTAGTTGCAAGAAAGTTTCCTTTATTTTTTTCATATTCCACAGGTTTTAATTATACCTTCACTTTTGTTCATTGCTAAATAACTGCAATTTTAGTTTTGATTTCCTTATGTGACAAAGATGCTGAAAGAAAGCTAGAATATATATGATTTCAAATGAAAATGGAGATTTCTTTAGCGGAGGTGAGGCAAGATGGGAGAGACAATGTGTTTTTAGTTGCTATTTTTGTTGTATTTTGGAGCATAAGAGTGGCCTATATGATTCCTTTTTTGTGTAATTATGTGTCTTTTCTTTGTAGCCTCATATATGGTCTATTATTGGAAATGTTCTCTGAGTGTTTGAAAACAATGCATATTCTTTGTAAATTGATGACAGCTTATGGTGGTTTTTATTATTCAAATCTTCCTAAATCCTTAGTTATTACTAATTTTCTCTGTGGACATCTGAAGAAGGTGTCATAAATTCTATCAGTATCATTGGATTAATCATGTTTCCTTTATTTATAAAAGTTTTTACTTTTATACCACCTGTGCTTGGTATATAAGGAATGTTCATTAATTTTCTATCTTTTCACATTAAGATTTGCCTCTGTATAAAATACAAAAGAATTTTCCTTTAATCTTTAAGATCACAAAAGGATTTATCCTTTTATCATTATAAAATATTACACTGTGATTTAACTTTAATATTTTTGACTTTAAATTTGATAATATCTGATATTAATATTGCCAGTATCCTTTTATTTGGGCACTTGTTTTATATATTCTTGCTCATTCCTTATATTTGACCTTAATTAGAAATTATTTTTAGGTGTGATTCTTGTTTAAAGTTCTTATATAAAGGATGTGATGACATGTGTGTGTGTATATATATATACACACACATACACATATAAAAATTTATCCTTAAATGTCTATACTTTAATAAAATTTCAACTCAGTCACATTTTATAACTTATATTTTAAAATTTTATTGAATATTATTTGTATTTATATTGTGCTCTCTTGTGTTTCCTCTTCCGTTGTTCCTTATTTAAATAAATTATTCAAGAGCTTAAAAATATTTTATGTTATACTAGTGATGTGGGGAGCTTACTGGCCAAGAGCATGACTATAACCTCATGAGAGGCCCTGAAACAGAACGATTCAACTAATCTGCTTCCCAACTCCTGACCCACAAAAAATGTGAGATCTTGAGGGTTTGTTGCTTTAGTCTGCAAAGTTTTAGGTTAATTTTTAATGTGCAAATAGATAACTGTAACAGTGAATATAACAATATTTATTTATCCATTTTCTTGTTTGATTTTCTGTTATCCCTAATTTTTAGAATTAAAACAATTTTCCCATGAACAGTAGTCTATATGGTTTTTTGATATTCCATATACATTTACAAATTAATATAAAAATAAAAGTTAAACAACAATACCTTGTTAGGAATTCAGTGAGGATTGCTTTAAATTTATATAATCGGTTGGGGAGAAATGACATCTGGATGATTTTGCATCTGACTCAGGATGAATATGGTAAATTCTAATTTAACATAGACTGAGCAGTAAAGAGGATAAAGAGATTATTTTAGGCCAGTTTTTCTCAGTTGTTGATATACATTAAAATCACCTGGGGAGTTTTAAGATCTATCAATACCTCAACCACACCTAAGGAGGTGCTGATTTAATTGGTCGGAATTGAGAAGAAGTGGTGCTTGCTTTTAAAATATCCCCAGGTTATTCTAATGTCAAGTTTAGGAGCCAATGTAAGACAGACAAACAGGTGACTTTCCAGCAATAAATCTTTTTGTCATTCAAAAATACTGCATTTTAGCAAAATTTAATATCTAGCAAATTAAAATGTATCAAGTTATAGTTGATTAACAGTCATTACTTTGTCCCTATTAAGATCTGTTCTTGTTTTAATCTGAAAGAAAAGAAATGATATAAAAATAACCCAACCCATGGAAAGTACAACACCCACCCTGCACCCTAAGGTAAACTATGGACTTTGGGTGATTATGATGTGCCAACATGAGTTCCTCAGTTGTAACAAATGTCCCACTCTGGTGAGTAAAGTTGATAATGGGAGAGGCTATGCATGTATTGGAGCAGAAGGTGTGTGGGAAATTTCTGTACCTTCAACTCAGTTTTGCTGTGAACCTAAAGATGCTCTGTAAAAAGTCTTAAAAATTAACTGAGACAGTTCATTAATCAATTTGAATCCTATTTATTTGTTACATTTTATATCCCAACTACTATTTCAGTTAATGTGACTATTGCTGTAAAAACCATATACTTGACTTCATAGAGCTTAAATTACAGGGGTGGGAGCTTATTTTCTAGTTTTTTAAGACATAGACATATTTAAAATAATATTAATAATGCAAGTATAATGAATAAAAGTAAAGCCAGTTAGGAGAAGAGAGCTCTCTGCAGAGCGCTCTTTTAGGCGGGGTAGTCAGGAAAGTCGTCATTTGTGAGCTGACATTTGAACTGAAACATGAAACCATTCAAAATGATTGCAAATTTATCATTTGAAAAAATAATTATCTGTATCTAACAATCATGTTTTTATTAAAATGAGTAAGTGGATTAGGTGCATTAAATCTCACTGTGGCATATGGTAAGCTTAGCAGCGCCAGGTGTCAGCAGTTTAAAGATCAAAACATCTGCATCCTTGAGGTAACCCAGACCCTCTAAGCACTTTGGATCAACATTTCTTAGGAATAAACTAGGAACATTTCTCTCATTTATTTATATACAGATGATGTTACACACCCAGGCCCACTTGTGCTGAATGAACTGCTTTAGAATAAGAAACTAAGTATCATAAATTGCATATTTTTAAATTGAATACGGACATGAGAATATGCTTTGGCATCCCAAGAGAACACTGTAAGGCTGAAATTATGTAATAGACAGTGCCACATAGAGGGAAATAACAAGAAATATACACAAAACAAGATTTTTTTTTTTTTTTCTGATTCTTGGTTACTCGTATCTCAGCCAGGAGAGTACAAATTCAGTGACCATTGTGGCAGAACCAGACAGTGAGAGTGAAAAAGTAAGTGTACCGGACACTTTCAGTTTAGAAAATGGACCACGAGGAGACTCAAGCACCTTTTCTTTCTTTAGTAAATGAAGGAAATGTAACATAGTGCCAGAATCCTTTTGAGAAGGATTTCTTACTGAAACTGGTTTTCTTACTGAAATTTAAGCCTTTGAAGTTCGTGTTGGAATGTCTGTATCAGGTGTGGTACAGGTTAATGTGCTGTAACAAAGAGATCACCAAAAACAGTGGATTAAACCAAAGGGAAGTTTTTGTTTTCTTTCACATAGAGGTCTGATGTTAGCAGAATGGGCTCTGTGGGGCAATTCTACCTTCTCCACCTGTGGCTTCTATTTCTTAGCCCATTATGGATGTCAGCTCTTACCATAACCCTGGGGAAAAGAGAAAGGGACCAAGGTACTGTACCTTGCTCACATCCCATCCCATTGGCCTGAACTTAATCACAGGGGCATGCCTAGTTCCTAGGGTAGTTGAAAATACATTCTTCAGATGGCCAGCCATGTGTCCAGCTATATAGTTGATTGTACCTAGCTTATGCTGATTGTTATTATTAGTTACCAGGAAGATAATATCTATATAATTAAAGATTATCAATGCTTTGGATGAAAGGATTATGCATAATAATCTAGTTTCATTGGTACATGTCTGTCATAGTCAATACTAAATCATTCAATACTAAATATTTTACATCATTAATAGTGTATCAACCATCCTAGATATATTAACCAGGAAAACTTCCACATGTGTATAAGAAAATTCCAAGATTGCTCATCAAGTGTTTTTTTCTAATAGTGGAAAAAAATGGAGACACCACAGAGAACTATCAATTGGAGAATAGATATAGATTTAGTTATATGCAGGTTAAAATGAAATACATACACACACAAAAATATACTAGCTAATAAGTTCTAATTATATAAATAGATAATAAGGGATATCTCAAAAATGATTTGAATGAACATTTTAAGTTTCAAAAACATCTTGTAGAATAGCAGCATTTATGTAAAATTTTAAAGACATGTACTAAAAATTGCGAGTAATAGAATAAGTAGGGTGTAATAATATAGACCCACTAGAGGGTGAAGAAGAGGGAAGAGAATATGAGTGTAATAGGGAAGAACAAATCTGACTCCATATTAGATCTGTTCTGTTGCCTGTGCTTAGTCATGCTGGCTCTGCAGCTTTTGTAAAAGCAAGTTGCCTATCACGTGAAATATACAGGATAGCCTATTCTCAGGGCTCTGACCTTTAAGAGTCCATTCATAGAGAGATTAAAAAGTTGCAGAACAGAGAATACCATTTGTTTTGTTGGAGGTTTACAGGAACATCGTGACCTGACCTACCGACACCAACAAGTTTGCAACAACTAACCACGTCCCTCCCTCACCTTGCCTTTAAAAGTGCTTTACTGAAACCTTTCCAGGTCCGGGCTTTTTTGGGGCACAAGCCACCTGTCTCCTTGCATGGCCCTGTAATAAACCTTTCTCTGATCCAAACTCTGACATTTCGGTTTGTCTGGTCTCACTGTGTGTCAGGCACACGAACTTGCATTCAGTAACATGAATGCTATTTCAAGGGGAGATTGGCTTATTATGTAATGATTAACTTTTTCTAAAATTTCTAGAAGCAGTGTGATAAAACTTAATCCCAGCTAATGGAATTTGGATGGCTGTCACAATATTTTTTGAATGTCTTTTGTTTAAAACAGTTTTTCTCAAATTGAATTACAAATCAATAAGTTCTTTTAAAATACAGTATTCATTTGAAACCCTTCCCAAATAAAAACAAATTAGAAAGTATTGCCCATGATTGATTTATTATGGGAATTCTGGAAGGGAAGTAAGTTAAAGGTAACTGAGATTTCTTACCTGAATTTACTGGAAGAATAACATTGTTATTTATGGTAATGGCAAAAATTTAGACATGTGAAGTTACATATGATGACAACTTGTTGAACTGATTAGACTGAAAGGCACCTGAAATTCAGGATAAATGCCAAATTAGATTATGTCAAAATTAGGGAAACAATGTTTGAAAACTAGACATACATATTTCAAATCATATTTATATTTTAAAAGTATATATATATAGTTTAAATATGTAAACACAGTGTAGTTTTAAATATATATATAGTTTATGTATGTATTTATATGTAATTTTAAAACATGTCATATGTATATGCATAGTACTTGGAATAATTGTAATGACAGAATTCAAGAAGGGCTGCTTCAGTAGGCACTGTAATTGTTATCCTTAAAGGTGGCCTCTTAGAACTGCCTTTAGGACTATTCAGGAAGCCAGAGAATCGTATTCATGACATCAGCTATAAGTCATGTCTCTTATGTATTTTTAAAACATACGTAAATCTTTGAGCCTTTAGATGAAACTTTTCTATGTAATTTTGATCAAAGAAAGGTCATCTTTTCATTTTGCTTAGAAATGACTTTCTTTAGCATAAGAACTTTTCTTCAGATATATCTTAGATTGTTCTTTTGCTATATTTGACATGATCACATCAATGATAATATAAATTGTATGTATGTTAATTATGTATATGTGATTATGTCTAATCATCTATTTCTAATGAATGTCTTCCTGCTGCCATTTCCTCTGTCATTAATTTTATACTTCATGTAAAGAATTCCTGCTAGAACATATGGGAATTTAGCTCACTTATGCCAATTACCCTCCATAGGACTTACCTTTATTTTCTCAATACAACCTAACTTATGTTTTTAGTTTACTTTATTATTTCACATATTATTTCTCATGTATATTTTCATTCAAAATTTGTAGTAACATTTGCAGTTATTGTCAAGACTAGGTTTTAATCAGATTTTAATATCTTAAGTGTTTTCTGTGCTCAAAGTTAGTTTTTAATACAGTGATTTTTCTATTTTGATGATTAATATTGCCTTTTCTCCTTACTGCTGATTGTAAGTTTTAATAACTCTTTTCCCCTGTGAGGATGGTATGTGTGTTCTACTTTTTGATTGTCTGTATCTGAGAGTGTCTCTTTCTCACCAACATACATGAAACTTTGCCTAAATTTTATATTCTTCATTTGTAATATTATTTCTCTTCAAATGCTGAACACATTGATCCATTGTCTTATGACACTTAGTTTTGCATGGAGAACATTGACACTGGTATACCCAAGCTTTCTCCCCAATTTTAATAAATAATACATCTAACAGAATGTTTATAGGGTTCTTTCCAGCTTGTATATACAATTCATAATTATTAATGATATCTTTAGATGCACTCTTTACATCTAATTTTCATCAATGAAGTGCCATCCTTTCATTTTCCTAAGAGATGGCTTTCTTTAGCATAGAACTTTTCCTCAGACATGTCTGAGCTTATTTTGCTTTATTTGATCTAGTCATTCCACTGAGAATATAAATTATATATATGTTGGCATTTTCCTCCCCCACTTTAATATCTTTTACTTTCTCATCAGTTGCATCTGTTTGCTCTTCTTCCTCTGTAGTAAATTTCATCCTCCACAGTGTTGAGTACATTTTTTATATTTTAATAATCTTCTAACTCTCAGTTGAACTTAATTCTGCTTTTTGAACTTTTAGTTTCCTTAAAATATTTTCTTATCTCCCCCTATTGCTTTTTTTTTTTTTTTTTTTTTTTTTTTAAACATTTATTTATTTATTATTTATGGCTGTGTTGGGTCTTCGTTTCTGTGCAAGGGCTTTCTCTAGTTGCGGCAAGTGGGGGCCACTCTTCATCGCGGTGCGCGGGCCTTTCATTATCGCGGCCTCTCTTGTTGCGGAGCACAGGCTCCAGATGCGCAGGCTCAGTAATTGTGGCTCACGGGCCCAGTTGCTCCGCGGCATATGGGATCTTCCCGGACCAGGGCTCGAACCCGTGTCCCCTGCATTGGCAGGCAGACTCTCAACCACTGCGCCACCAGGGAAGCCCCCCCTATTGCTTTTTATTTCAAACCATGCCTTCTCATCTCAATCTGTGCTATTTGGATTTCTCCATTAATTATAAAGTGAACACATCCTTGTATACTTTTTTAAGGATTCCAAAGAACTTCCTGCGGTTTTCTTCTTGATTTTTCAGAATATTATTTTAGGGAAACTTTCCTTTAATCACTTACTTTCAATAATTATGCAGTGTTTTTCCCCCAACAGGCCAATGTTAATATTTTTCCTTATTTCCAATTCTTGAAATATTGAGATATGTTAAGGCTACTGTCAGTGAACACACGATGACCCTCTTTCAATTATACTGTCGAAGGGAAGGTTTTTGAACTTTTTAAAAACTCAGTTTACAATCTAATATCAAGTTATTTGTAAGCTTAACCAAGGACACTTCTCTTTGACAGTGGTTGTATCTTTTTTGTCCTCATTCCCTAAATGTTTTAAAAGTCATCTTTCACTGTCCTGTAACAAAGCCTTAAAATTTGTACAGATTATAGGCATAAAGCTTTTAAAGAATTTTCAGGGTAAAGACACCCATAAACATAACTAAGGAATACAAATAAGAACATTAGGAAATCTTAGAAGCCTGCCTTTGTGCCCTTTCTGGTCACTAACCCCTAGTGGAAAATACCTGACTTATAATGCCATGGATAACTTTTTCCTATTTTGTACATTATATAAATGGAATATTATAATATATATTCTTATATCTGACTTCTTATTCTCAAAATTATAGCTGCAAGATGTGACATGTAAGTGTACTTCATTTATTTTCATTAAGTGAGGTTTTCCCTTGTATAAATATATCTGCTATGGATTGAATGTTTATGTCCCTCAAAATTTATATGTTGAGGCCCTAATTCATAATGGGATGGTATTTGGAGGTGAGGCTCTTGGGAAGTAATTGGGTTTGGACGAAGGCATGAGGGTGGAGTCCCATGATGGGATCAGTGCCCTTATAAGGGGGTGAAGGGATCAGAGCTCTCTATCTCCCAGACATGGAAGGATCAGTTAGAAGATGGCTGTGAAGCAGGAAGAGGGGTCTCACCTGAACCCAGTCATGCTAGCACCCTGATCTTAGACTTCCAGCCGCCATAATTGTTAGAAATAAAATTCTGTTGATTAAGCCACTCAGTCAAAGGTATTTTTGTTATAGCTGCCCAGACTGACTAAGATAGTACAATGATATATTTTTTTATCCATTTTTCTGTTGATAGACATCTGAGTCACATAAAACTTTAGGTACATATGTGTGATTTTCTTTTGGCTGTATACCTAGGAGTCAATTTACAGAATCATAGGAATGGGTATATTTAGATTTAGTAATGACTAATGAGTTTCAGCAACTTTTCTCATGCTATTGGCAATTTGGATCTCTTCTTTTATAAATATATGTTTAAGACATTTTCCCATTGTTTTATTAGCTCGCCTGGCTTTTACTTATGATTTCTGGAAGTTCTTTGTGAGTCTTCTATTGGGCACATCTGAAAATATCATCTCTTGGTCTGTGGTTTGTCCTTTCAATTTCTTAATGATGTATTTTGATGAGAAGTTATTAATTTTATGCCATTCCATTTATCATTTTCTCCTTTATGATTAGTAATGTTTGTGTCTTGTTTATGAAATCCTTCTTTAACCTCACTCACAAGATTTCTCTAATCATAAGCATCACCACATACTACGATATTTGTCATGATAGTGGGGTTCTTCCCCCTTGAATCTGCTCCACATTCTCAGTCTTTTAGAGCATGGTAACAGTTGGGAGAAACCTTCTAAAATAACAAATGTACCACTTTAATTCACCTTACCCTTTGCTTTTAGCCTAGTTGTTTTTTGGGGAGTTGCTGATTATAATTAATATTGTAAAACTATAGGAACAACCGAGATAAGTAGAGTGTGAAAGGAGTTTGATGTTTTGGGCTGCTTCATAAATAAGCTCCTGCAGGGTAGACTGATGATGATTCAATATTTTAGTGGTTAGAGACCCTAGGTCTCTAAGTCAAGAATCAGGAAGGTACAAAGTACTTTAATATTGTGCTGCAAATATTCTGAATCTTATGAAACAAATCTTAAATATGCTATTATATAAATTCTGGGTAAGGTTGTGTAAATCATGTGTCTTCTTTTCAGTGTATATTTCTTACATATATCAGAATTGTATGCTGGTATTTGTTTCCACTGCATATGAACTATATTTTCAGAGCTCTCTTGTTGCTTATTTTTAAAATGTCTTTATAGTTATTGTAGCGGGAAATGTCCCCTCCATTTTTCTTAATGCCAACAATTTTTTTTTTCCTCTAAGGATATCTATGTGAAATATCGCAAAGCCTGAGGCACTTTGTGTATGTAAGTGTGTGTATTTGCTAGAATAGATTCTCAAGAGATAGTCTGATAGATGATGATGTGAGTCTGAATGAAAATTAGTCTCATAACTTCAGAAAGTACCATAGGGACATTTAAGCATCACTTCATCAAGGTAATTTAGTAATAAAAATTTCAGGAGAGGCTAGTGACCTGGAAAGGAGTAAAATTGATAAATGCAGTGAAGACATAGAATTTAGTGTAGCTTTTAACAGGGTAAACTGCACTAATGTCAATGAGGAAATACTCAGGTTAGAGCCAATGTTTATTTAAAAATCCATAAGGGTATTTAACTAATTTACATATATTTTCACTCTGTTATTGAATTAAAATACTAAGCCAGAAGGGTTAAAATAGAAGTTTCCTCTCATTTTTTTAAAGGGTAAAAGAAGGTAAATAAAGATTAAAATAAATTATATTTCATTTATGTTTTCTCACAGGAGACTGAATTAAGACCAACCTTGTGGCTGATTCATTATCAGATTGATTTTTAAGATTCTAATTCATGTAATAATGTTAAAACAAGCAAGAATCAGTTTGTTATTTGCCAGTATTTTCATTTTCCAATCCTTGGTATACTATTCATATCATGACTGCAATATACCTGATAACATTTCCTTTAAAGAATATGAGAAATACAAAACCTAACTACTGTATATGTCTAAAAATTTTTCTACATTTCTTTTAATATATATTCTCTAAATATAATCTTTTAAATCAAAGCTGTGATAGATTTTATAAGGGATTTGAAACAAGCTGTAGCTTAAATATGAATTATAAAATTTTGAAAATATTTGCATTTGAAAGTTAGTCGAAATAAAAAATAGCATTAAACATCTAAGAAAAAATGCAAGAGAGTCAATATTTGCTTAAATATGTCATGGATAAGAGTTTACTTCTCCCAAGATGATCTTCATAGTAAAGCATTACTAGCTGTGCTTCTGAGCCAATGGAGTGGTAACCTCAGATCCATTACCTCTCTCTGGGAAACCAAAACAGGCTTCTTGACAACCAAATGCCAATCAGCACCCCATCAGGACTGAGGATCCTTACAGACTGTTGGACACATCACATGAACTACTTGGTTTTGCTGCTTTCTTGGTCAGTTGCACTGAGACCTCTCCTTATGCAAGTTGAAACACATTCAGGGAAAATTCCTCCTCTAAAAGCCTACCTAGGTTTGTTCCTTAGAACATTTTAAAGGCAGCAAAACTATGTGTCTTTCAACAACCCCAGGGTTTTCAAATTAATTGACTCGAGGTCATTTACTTTGGGTGTATGATTCACTTGAACCATTTTAAAGATAAAATATATTAATGTTGAATCCTTTAGATAGAAACAGACAAATAGGATAATCAGAGTTAGAACAAGAAGTAAGATTAATTGAAAAAAATATAACATCTCTACATTTCAAGAGTGTGGAGTTTCCCTCCCCCTCCTTCTCCTCCTCCTTTATTTACTTTTTATTTATTAAATAAATTAAAATGTTATACTGGAAAATATTCACTTAAAGCAAAAGAAAGCAGTTATTGGCAGAGGAACATAAAGAATGGGATATATACAAAATACAAACTAAACTACAGGCCATAAATCCAATTATACACATAATAACATTAAATGTGAATGGATTAAATAATCCAGTCAAAAAGAGTTTGTCAATATGGTTAAAATAATCAATTTCTGTTTATATGCTGCTGCAGGAGACACACTACAGATTTGAAGATATGAACAGATTGAAAGTAAAATGATGAGAAAAATATACAAACCATAGAAAACAAAAGCGGCTATCCTAATATCAGACAAAATAGACTATAAACAAAAAAATATTGTTAGAGATAAAGAAAAGCCAGATAAAAGAGAATTCATCAGAACATCCATCGGATAAGAGGAACAAAAATTGAAGTCCATGGCATATGAACAAGTTCATGAGTGGAAAATCTTGTTAACATGCCTAGAAATTTTTTTTTGAATTTTATTTTATTTTATTTTTTTATACAGCACTTTCTTAATAGTTATCTATTTTATACATATTAGAGTATATATGTCAATCCCAGTCTCCCAGTTCATCCCACTACCAACACACCTAGAATTTTGACTGGGAATGTTTTGTCTAAAGATTACATGGATCAAAATCTTCTTAGTAGTTGTGTAGATTAAGATAATTCAGGGTTGCCAGCATCTCTGACCTCTAATGTAGAATGCAGCAGCGTTTAGGTTCTAACAATTTCTTTTCCTACAGTTTTATCTTTGGAATATCTGCAATTCAATTCAAAAAATTATGCATACAAGGAGATGGGGCAGCATGAACGAGCCCCAAAGAGACCATGGAGCAAGAGGAATCAGGTAAAATGTTATAAGAGCATATTTTGAGCCACTTTATGACAATAGTTAAGAAAATTTAGAAAAAATCTAAAAATCACTGGTAAAATATTAGTAAAACTTATGGAAAGAGAAAAAAGGAAATCTGAATTATAACTAAAGCCAGATTCAATTAATAATCAACAATCTTTCCACATAAAGAACTCCAGACACAGCTGGGTTCACTGATGAATTCTATCAGATGTCTGCACAGCAAATAGTCCAAATCATATACAAATTTTCTCAGATTTAGGGAAAAAATAGTGAAATTTCCTCTAAATATTTTATGAGGCTAATCAGCATCTTGAAACCAACAATAAGGACAGCAAAATAAAGGAAAATCCCAAAGCTGATAAATTTCAAGAACATTCATACAAAAATCTTAAGCAAAACATGAGATTGTAAAGAATGTATGAAAGATAATGCATCATGACCCAGTTGGGCTTCAACAAGGATTTCATTAAACTTAACTAATGAAATTTGCTATATTGCAGGTTAAAGCAAAAAAAATATCATTTTTATAGTTTCAATTGCTTTCTATTCAACCTATTGTTAAGGATGTAAATCCTGCCCTGGGGTTATGGGGATAGCCAAACATAGCTTGGGGGAGGAGGACCCAAACCTTGCAGGGCCAAAAGGGCATTGCACTTGGGAACAGGGTGAACAAGCAGGGGCCACGTGAGGTACTTCTGCAGTATCAAGAGGGTAGGGTGCCCCTTGGTTCCCATGGAAAAGTGTAATTGGATTGTTGAATAATTCCACTGACTGGCAAGAAACATACCCAGTTTCCAAGATAAGCAGGAACTGTACCTGGTACGTTTTATAAGGAGGGTTGTTTGACAGATGACAACCCATATAATATTGAACCTCAACTTTAGGCCTTACACCACAATTATGGAGAGAGTAGAGTTAGGGTACACTGTTCACTGAGAGTAAATTTTACATTGATGTGTTAGTTTTAGCTATAGTATGAACAATCCCTACATCGCTTAATTTTATCCTGAAGTAGTGAGAAGGTCCAGATAGGGCTGAAGAGAAATGTTCAGGTTTCAATAATAAAATCATAACATGCAGTTACTTCTTTTCTCCATCTCCATTTTATCCTTTGTCAAGAATTTCTGGTTTTATCAATGTTTTCTGTACAGATTCATCTCATGCAAGCTTATGTGTGTGAAAATGAAAGCCAGTGAGGTAGGTAGATGATGATAATTTTGTTTCTCTGACCTATAGACAAGGTAAAATATGACATTGTTGCAATGCATTCAATGCAGACAAAACCACAGCCAGGTTTAAGTAAAATATTGAAGGAGATCAAATTTGATTTTCTCAATCCTTGCAAAATCGATCTCAGGTCACTCACTCTTGTCCCCTCACACCAGGTCTTATTCTCTTTGTACTGATATGCCTAATAATTGAGGTCGTCTGGTTTTCCCAAGTCCAAGTTGATAATACATCTGGGAGATGTAGTTTGAAGGATTAAACATTGACACTTTCAAGACATTTTAACAATTTATAAGAGAGTGCATAAGATTTCTTGATATTTCTATTATTTCAGAAATATGGTGCATTTTATTAGTGTCCCTGAGTCACAACATTTTGCCTCTTATCCATATCAAAAATTAGCTGATCTGAGATTACTAAGGCAGAAATTAGTAGGCAAAGACAACCTCAGTAAAGATTACTGATTGTCAGGGTTTTCAGAGTGTTTAAAATAGTTTACATATTAACCCTAATGATTCTCTGATTGGTGAAATTTATAACAAAGTGAAGTTACAAAGCTGTGTTTTCTTGTGATTAAAGGTTGAAATGTTTCTGAAGATAACATATTTTATCTGACTTCCCTGACACACACAGCTCCATTTAAAGGGTTTCTCCTTAACTCACCATTTAAAAAATGATCCAAGTATTTATCCATTAAATAGAGTTTAAATTACTTTGCATATAAACTCCTTTAACAGTCATAACCAGACATATCTTAAAGACTATCTAATTTTTGTGAAAGTGGGCTAGACAGGTTTACTTCCATTTAATGCATGTTTTATATATTCATCTGGAAAATAAATCAGTGATTAACTATTAATATTTAAAATGTTGACAGGAGTACCATTGAGGGTTAGAACACGGTTTAATTTTTAAACAAGGACTTTCATATCTATTCTTGAGACAAAGAAGTATTCTTCAACGTAGTTTTACTATTTATGTGGAAACTGAAATCACTTTGAGTAATCGCCATGCACTGTTTGTTTATAAAATGTTCTTTACCATGAATTGTTATCATGACTGGCAAAGACATATTCAAATATATTGTGGATTATTCATCTCTGAAATTGCTTTAAATTGGGTGCAAAATGCCAGATGAGGTTCACATAACATGTCACAATTTATTAGGTGGAACATTCCTGCTGAGCACCTTATAGTAGGCAAAATAAATGTTTTTCATTAACTAGTAATTAACGTGGCTACATTATGAAGGTCAAAAATTAGTCTATGGCATACAATACCTTATGTACAGGTTGCAAAAGATAAATTCATCAATTTAAATACTCTCTGGATAATACAAGCAGTGACAGAGACAGAATCACAGTAGGTCAATAAACAACAATGGCAAAATTCCAAACAGAATAGAGTTACATGTTATACAATGGAAGAAAATAAACTATTATTGACCACCTACTATGTGTCTTGTATTAACACACCATTATCTTATTTAATTTTCTACAGAAATGTAAAAGATGACTCTATTACTTCCAAGTTGAATCCGAGGAATTAGAGGTACAGAGATGTCATTTTTTCTTAAGTCACAAAGAATATAATAGTTGGGAAATGATTCTTTTCAGTAGTCTACTAGCTGCCAAATTTGCACTGTCCTAGTAGAAGAAAAAAAAAAATTAAAAAAGGAAATAGATGCAAAGACTGATGTATGAGTACACAAATAATAGATTGAACAGTGAGTAAATGAGCAAGATAATATGTATATTAATGTATAAGTAGACAAGCATACTTTTTCATAAGCAATTTGACTGCTACTTCTCTCTATATGTAACATTTTAAATAGTGGAAATTATAATGGTGGGGAAAAGTAGGGAAATGGTGGAATAGAGGGAGTAAAAGCTAATGCCATAGTATTGCAACTAATATTAGAAAAGTGAACATTTGGGCATTGTTTTCAAGATTTAACTTTAACATGATGACTATAGGAGACTTCCCTGGCAGTCCAGCAGTTAGGACTTTGCCTTCCAATGCAGGGAGTGTGGGTTAGATCCCTGGTCAGGGAGTGAAGATCCCACGTGCCTCGTGGCCAAAAAACCAAAACATAAAACAGAAGCAATATTGTAATAAATTCAATAAAGACTTTAAAAATGGTCCACATTAAAAAAATCTTTAAAAAAGTGATGACTGTAAATAACTTTAGGGTTCATAGGTTTATTTGTTGAGAATATAGGAAACATGCATATCAGTTTGGAGTAGAATTTTTTCATGATGTCAATTAAGAATACCATTTTCAATTTTTAAAATGTTGTTAATTTGGGGAAAGAAATCAGAGTGGAGGGATGGGTTGTTTTCTACAAGGTTAAGAGGGGTAGAAAGGATGTTCATGGACAAGGAGAGAACTTAAATAATTCTGATACCATGTGTGAGGTAGCTGTTCCTCAGTCTGTAGGGGAAAGTGATAGGATCTTTATGACTTCATTTTTATGTGTGTCAGTGCCGATAATAGAAGCAGAGGGAATGGTAGCTGCGGAAATAGCAAGCTGAACAGATATTCAGTCCACATTTGGAACATTCATCCTCTGGGGTCATGGTATTGAAATCATTTAGCATCAACAAGGACCAGTTGGGCAGGGCATTAATGTTCCACCACACTGGCACACGGTAACAACAACCAGGCCAGAATCAGACACCTCCTCTTCTCTGAGAATGGGTGAGACTCATGGAGAGACAGATGCAATACTCATGTGGGGTGCAGAATTTAAGGGGTTGTCGATGACTCCAGCAAGCAAGACAAATACTATTTCAGTACACAATTTCAAAAAATAAAAGTCAAAATTTAGAAATCTAAAATCAAAATATCAAATTTAAAAATTGAAGCTAATAAAAATTTTAATAAAGTTAATGACAATTTAAAAAGCTAACTGTGGGCTAATGTTTTAAAATTACCTTGAAAACTATTTCCTTCAGAAGGAAAACAAACAGTATCTAGAGTCTTTATGATGTATCATTCACAATGTCATTCATACAATCTGTATTAGTCGGAATTTTCCAGAGAAACAGACCAATAGGATAGATAGAGAAATATATGAGAGGCGATTAATTATGGGAATTGGCTCAGAGAAGAAGCTGAGAAGTTCTGTGACATGCCAGCTGCAAGCTGGAGAACTAGGAACGCCAGTGGTATAAGTCAGTCTGAGTCCAACATCCAGAAACGTGGGCATTCCAATGTCTAAGAGCAGGAGAAGATGGATGTCCCAGCTCAAGAAGAGAGGGAAAGAATTCACTCTTTCTTTACCTTTTTGTTCTGTTTGGGCTCTCAATTGATTGGATGATGCCCACCCATATCGGTGAGAGCAGATCTTCTTTACTTAGTTTACTGACTCAAATGCTAATCTTTCTTGTAAACACCCTCACAGAAACACCCAGAAATAATGTTTTACTGGCCATCTGGGCATCCCTTAGCCCAGTCATGAAGACCCATAAAATTAACCATCACACTATCCAAAATCACTACTCATATGAGCGCTAGAAATAGATGATTCATACTGGAGAGACCAAGCAATCAATGGAGGCTACCCACAAGATGACCAGGCTGTTGCAATTACCAGACACAGGTTTTTACAACAGACATTATAACTGATGACTGTAAAGAAAAATATGCACAAAGAAAATGAAAATATAGAAAAACTCAGACGAAAGGAAAAATATAAAGAGAAATTTGAAGGAGTTGTCTCATGTGCTGTGGGGCTAGCAAGTCCGGAATCTCTAGAACAAGCAGGCAGACACTGGCAGGTCAGGGAGGAGCTGATGCTGCCATCTTGAGTCTGAAATCTCCACGGTGGAAACTCAGGCGGGGTTTCTATGTCGCAGTCTTGTGGCTGAATTGCTTCTTGCTCCGGAAACCTCAATCTTTGCTCTTAAGTCCTTTAACTGACTGGATGGGGCCCACCCACCTTTTGGCGGGTAATTTGTTTTGCTCAGAATCTACTGATTTAAACTTAATCATATCTAAAAAATACCTTCAAAGCAATATCAAGAATGTGTTTGATGAATCAACTGGGTACAGCCAAGTTGACACATACAATTAATCATCACAAATGGTTGTCTTTTTATTTTTTTAAGTATACATATAAGCAGTGTGCATCAATGGAATGGGTAAATAAATAATTGCCTATTATGGACACTATTCTGGTACTCTTTATCAGCATGGTATGTATTGATAGAGAAAAGATACACAAAAAATGAAATTGGATAAAAGTGATATTTTTAATTGATGATGTATTCAGTATATTTTTAAGATTTTAGTCTTCAAATACACCAATTTTCAAATCAGTTATTTGCATTTTACACTTTTGAATTTTATAGTTTAAAACACCAATTATTGGAGATGCTAAACATATCTTAGCTCTAACTCCCATATGTTTTTATAACAGATATTATAACTTAACAGGTTTTCATTAAGAATTCTAATGCTAGAAAAAGCTATTTCCTCTTTCTTCTCTTTGCACTTCTTTTTTTTTTTATCCTTTACGCATGTAGGGTGAGTAGAGTCAAGCAACTGCTTGTAAGAGTCATGTGCTAAGAAGAGGCATTAGGATCTCTGCAGTTCTACAAAGCAGTGAAGAACTTCTCATTAGCAGGATTGCACGTTGGGTCCATTACACTTCAAAAACCTCACTGCTTTTTATTCTTTTATGAAGCAAGAGTAAAGGACATTTTTAAAGGAGAAATAAACTTTACTTGTCACCACAGAGAGGAATGCTTTACACTTAGCCTCAGAAAAGTTACAATCTCCCCACTAGTAAGTTATCTGAAACTAATTATTCAGTTATTTATTTGGCAAAGACACAGAAGAGATTATGAAGATAAAATGTGCACCCCCTTTTTTTGTTTATTGCACACATTTAGACGCTTAGAAGCAGAAAGCAATGACCCTGTGACCCAGGAATTTACAACTAGAGAAAATACACCCTTGAGAAAATTGTGTTCACGGTTTTAGGAGAACTTCATAAAGATCTTCAATGAGAAATGCTTTCAGTAGTAAAAATATGGAAGCAATAAATATTCTTCCATTAAAGAATGGATAAATTTAGCATGGTCAAACAGTGGAATCAACTGAAATAAAGGGTATATTCATCAAAATCAGTAAACTTCAAGTACATAATTTTAAGTAAATAAAAAACATTGCAAAACGATCAGACCATGTTATATAATAACTTATGTAAATATTATTGACAATATATTTTTTATAAACATATGTGTGTATACATATATATATACACACATACACATAATCATGAAGGAAAAGAAATACATTCTCCCAGCATCTCTAGAAAAAGATGGAAGGAGGTATGATGGGGGCAGGATAGAATGTAGTAATATATCTACAAAGCTTTTTTTAATAGATGGAAAATACATGAGAATATACATTACAGTAGTTAAATCTGGGTAATCATTTTATGGATCTCTGGTATATTAATGTCCATACATATTTATCTTTGCAGAAAATCATAATTAAAAAAATGTTAAGTTAAAATAAGCAGAGGTGGCAGAAGGCTCTTTTGGGAAGGAGGGTCATAGCTACTGATTAGAGTCATTTGCATCCAGTTGGACCTTTCACAAAGGAACTCAACAACAGGCAATTCTGTTTTATTGTAAATCAACTCTGTCTTCTTCCCTGAAAAATATGTATTTTTTTACCTATCAAAACCCCTTAAGCTATTTAAAAAGGAGAGGTATGAATGTTATAAAGATTCTTTGAAAATTTAAAAGTCTAACCAGTATACTTTATGAGACAAACTGAATATATTACACTAAGTAATGATGAAAAATTAGTGATCAATATGCATCTATGATTCAATAATACATTCAGGTACATGTTAATATTTAACCTAACATATATCCTTACTTAAAACTCAAATAACCATAAATATATTAAAAAATGGTATAATCTTCATAAACCGGGTCCAAAGAAAATATTTCCAATGAAGCAGAACTTTCTGGAGGCCAGTGCATACCAATAAGAGCGTGAAATTCTATAAACTGGAAGGAAAAAACCTACATGGATGAAACTAATGAAATCTCTCAGCTTGCCTATATAGAGTTGCCTATAGAGAATTAGGATTGAAGCCTAATTTCTCCTGCAAACATGTTCTTTTAAAATGGGATTATTTAATAGCTCCCTGCTGGTTTTATTGGAAAGGCAATTAGAAATCATACAAGTTCCACTTATTTCATCTCTCATGCCACATTTCATAATGTAATCTCAAATAAGGTCACATGGTGAGGCAAAATTCTCCCCATAATAAAAAAGTGCCATTTTCAGAAGACACTCATGCTTAGTGAAATTGTTCTCATATACACAAAGCTGGCTTTATGTATATTTTTTATCACTAGCATGTAAAGTAGGCAAAACTCAAGTTATCATCAAACAGTGCAATCACTGGAAAAATGTGCTTTTCTTTGTAGATGAGAGAAATTACTTAAAAACTATTAACGTGACTATTCTACTAATAGAAATTAACTTAATAATCACAAATTATTTGTTTTTTCAGTGTAAATGAACTGATTCACTAGATTAAAATAATAGAATGTAAAAATGGAGAGAAAAAATGGACAATAAACCAACTGGATTTTTCCCAGCTGCTTCGGCATATTTCTCCAGAATATTTTTGCAGTCATAGAATATTTAGTAAAAAACCACCAGGAAATTATGCATGGGTTTATAATCACACATAGCTTCTATAAAGTATTTATAATGTACTCTATTTAATTTTCATAATAGAATATTACACTTAGATGGAATCTTAGTCATCATCAGTCCATGTCTTTGATTTATAGATGAGGAAATTGAGGTCCAAATAAGTCCATGGTCACAGCTCTTTGGAAGTGGAACCAAGAACAGAAATATCCCATGTTTGTGTTTGTTCAGAAACACCTGGACAATTTTTCTTCTTCAGAAACGTAAAAGAGAAATAAGTCAATGGAATAAACCAACTTTAAAACTCCACTAAAAACCAAATAGTTACTCTATTATTAATGAGGGTAATTGTTATATAACTAGGGAAGAAATGTTCTCATGTCAAATTATCATTTTAGAAGGAGATAAAGACTTTGGCAGTCAGAAACAATGACAGAAGAGAGTCTTGAAAAGATTGTTCTTTGGTTGTGTTTAATAACAATTTATAAAAGCTTTTATGTGAAAAATAGTTTTATGCCAAGGATTGTGCTGGTCGTTGTGCATACAAAGATGAATAACGCATTCCCTGCCTTTAAGACTGTCAAAAGCTTTTGTGTGATATAGAAAAATATGTTAAGGGCAATGAGGAAAGTGCTATAATTAAAATTTGTAGAAATCTCGATGGAGATATTTTATTACATGTGGAGATCAAGGGAAACTTCACTGAGTAACCTTTTAGTAGTCTTGAAAAGTGGGGAGGATTAGCAAAGTGTAAAAATGTTGATGTGGAGGTTAAGGAAGAACGTAAAGATGGAAAACCAAAGAGCGTTCTGGAGAAAAAGAGGAGAAAACAAGTGAGAGGGGCCTGAGAGACTGTGGAATTGGCGAATGCACCAGCAGTGGTTCAGGAATGTAGCACAGGGATGGCAAAGAGCTATGGAAGATAAGACACCATCACCTGGTTAAGTGGGTCTGTGGGGACCACACTTCATGCCAGCCCTGCTCCCAGCACTGGGCACACAGCAGGAACAAGGGAGCAAGACCCCTCTCTCACCTTCTAAATGTTTCCTGCCATGGTAAAGATTGGAATTTACCTTGTGATATGGGTAGAGGGGCTGAAGGATTCTGAGTTGGGCAATTATTTGCTCAGCTTTGAGATTTAGAAAGCTGACCCTGGTGGTACTGAGGAGGATGAACCTAATATGGGAGCAAGGATGATGGTGGTGGTGGTGGTGAGGATGATATTGGAAGCACGAACTCAGACTGAGAATTTTTTCTCAAAATAGTTCCATGGTCCAGGAAGTCTGACAGTGGAACTGAGGAAATGCAGGCCCTTTCTGTCCCCCACTGCACTCCCCCCCATCCTCCTCCCAAGAAAACCTCCTTGTTATTGAAGGAGAAGCCTTTGTAATTACTCTCTAAGGTGTGGGAAAGAAGTGGAAATGTTCCTAAGTGGCGAAGACACTAAATGTTGAAGAAGAGACACGCAGAGCTGCTGTGTCTATCAGCTCTGGGGCTCAGAAATGTTATGTTGATTCCAGGAGTGTTTGGAAATGTCACTGTCTTGTCTTCCCAAACACCGATGTCTCAAGCAGCCTTAAGGGAAGGTTTTCATCTTCCTGTCTCCTCTCTTAAAACTGGATTCTTCAACCTCCTATCTCTGAAGTTTGACTTGCCCAGAATGACTTTCCTTTTCCCTCTGCCCTTATTTCTCTGCTGTTAGCCTTTTTCTAATGTCCTTAGTCCTTAGTCCTTTCTCTGAACTTCTGTCACTTCCTGTCCAAATGCTTTTATGTTTTTTTCCCTTCATTTACCATTTTGTAATTCCAGAATGTAATGTGGTGAATCAGACATAATCATTACTTAGAAATATTTGTGTAAAACAAAGGGTATAAGAAAAGAAAGAATGAATAAATAGTCCTGAGGTTTGGTCCAATTGTTAGGCAAAGGCTCACTTTAATTCTGAATCTGTTTATGTGAAGATTTTTCTTGAGTAAAAATAAGAATATTTCTTAACAATTTGATCTCAATACTAAATATATGACTGATATATACAATGGCCTATAGCATTAGAACTAGAGATTATCTAGTTCATAACTGGAGACTGGGACTTCCCTGGTGGTTCAGTGGGCAAGACTCTGCACTCCCAATTCAGGGGGCTCAGGCTCGATCCGTGGTTGGGGAACTAAATCCCACATGCATGCCGCAACTTAAAAAAAAGGAAAAAAAGCCTGGAAGCTAAATTTATGCAGTGTGCCAAATTAATCAATATGAAATTGGGCATAGTTTTATTTTTTTTTAAAATATGATAAAACTGACTTCATTTCAGAAAACAATTGTGCAGTTCATAAATACACTTGATGTTTAAATTAAAAATATTGGGCTCAATTTTTAATTTGAAGGTATGAATTTAAATCTATCAAAAAATTAAAGAGTAACTTTTAAGTAAATCTTAGAAATAACTACAGATATTTTCCTTTCAACGTACACCTTTGAAGCACTCATAGGAAAGATGACAAACGTTTGGATAACTGAAAGAGAGCCAATGATATGGGATCACAGAGAGGCAAGACTAGAAATGTAGGCAGAGATCCAATCATGCTTGGCCTCCAAGGCTCTTTGAAATATTTTTATGTTCATTCTCTGGGCGACATGGGTTTTTTCTGATGTCTAACATTTAATATCTTTATAATCTTATGCAAGCTAATTAACCTGGGTAAACCTCAGTGTAATCATAAAAGTTTGTTGGGAAGACCAAATGAGAACATGTATATTACCTAAGTAAAATGCTTAGCACATAACGCTCAATAAATGTCAACTACTAATCTTATATCTATAGTGCCTGATGTCCCATTCAGACAGAAGGAATGGAAGCATATTGATAGTAAAAGATAGTATCTTCTGTGTGTTGTGATTTAACATGTATTGTGATTACTTGAGAATTTTTTTTTTTTGCCTAAAATATTCTCTCCCTAGCCAGATTCCGTATCCTTTCTGACTAAACATAGAAGCACTCCAGACACAACATCACTTGCCCTGGCAATGCCAGCCTACTCTCTCAGGAAGGAGAGGCTTCTTTTCTTTTAGGCTACATTCTGTGTAGGCTCTGAGCTTCTGGAATGAAGAATAAGATCCTTCCTCATCTTTGCTGACATGAAAGCTAGTTGTAGGGGGAGTGTTTTGCCCTCAACCCTGGTGGAAGCTCCATTATAAAATCTGCCCTCATCTTATTCCTTTATTCAGTGGCCATTGGAAGAGAGAGATCACACATACGTACTCCATGCAGTGCCTGCCTCCTGTTTTTCCTCCAGGGAGCAAGGAGTAGTCTGGTGGCAGGTCCTTCTCTACCCTTATTAGTGGGTGAACACCTCGTGGGAGGGTTCAGTTGGCAGTCCTTTGGCAGTCCCACTAAACCACCATCTCCAACAGAGCCTTCGCAAGTTATAGAGCTGATGTTTCTGCCATCATATGCTGCTCTTTTTTATTTCTTAATTTGTTCAGAACAGAGGAAGAAGAATGCTATTTGCTGGCCTGCTGGGAGCCCCGGCACCTAGTGAAGAATAGGTATTCACTAGATTTTTGCTGAATGAATGGAGATAACACTTAATTGAACTCAATAACTGAGAGGAAAATTGAATTAGCCTTAAAGTCTCATAAGCACAGCTATACTTTAAAAAAAAATCATGTGCTTGCAAAAGCTGTCAATTTAATAAATCATTTGCCATGCAATGAGCTTTGTGAATATTTATCTCTTCAATATTATGGAGCCAGCATAATAGTTAATAAAATAATAGACCACACAGATTCACAGGCAAAAAGGGCAGCTCATCCAGAGATTTTAAATGATTATAATCATAGGTGTAAGCAACTAGTAAAACCTTTATGTAGAATGAGAAAGGAGAAAATAAAATGATGCCAATTTCAGCATAAACCAATTGTAGGGTCTGTCTATCTTCTGAACTATCACAAAATCTTTTGTGCCTCACTATCCCACAAGAGCCCTTTTAACCAGACTTGGCATTGCTTACATTTATTTTTAGGGCAATATAAAGGTTCATTTTATTTTCATGGTTGAAAAATTGAGGGGTATTCCTCTTCACCCATAGCTGTTATTCACTGTTAGAATGTGTATGGGTATGGTAGATGCTTAGAGACAATTTTTGTATCACATGAACACTTCGAGGAAGGTTAAAAGCAAACTGAAGTGTTGCTTTACCTTAGGCATAAATATTTAAGTTTAGTCATTTACCTCTTAAACAACACATTTAACTTTTAAAACATTTTTTAGAAAATAAAGGAGGGGTTCTAGGTTGAAATTAAGATTTGTTTTAAGAAAATAACATTCACTTGAACTGTATTTCACACTTCGGAGATCAAACTCAAATTTTCATATACAACTGAGCATGAAAATTCCTTGTGAATTTCCCAAGAATTAATGTCTGTTTCTCTTCATTAATAACCATAAACACACACACACACACACACACACACACACAGACTTCCACAGGTGTTCTATGGACTGATTTTGTATGACTCTTCCTATTCATTACTCACTTCTGTGGAATCTTCATGGGTGCTTTTGGTACTTAGTTTCAAACAGAGATCTTTATTGCTTTTCTCATCTAAAAGAAAGAGGGAAAACGTGACTAACAGACAAAATACTCAAATCTAGAACAAAACAAAAAGCTGTAAAGTAATCCAAATAGCTAAGAACACATGCTTAAAGAAGTAAATACTATTTGAACGATAATTATGTTTCAGGCAAATGTTTCCAACCATGTACATTATTGGATTATCTGACTCTTGGAAGATTTCCTCCTGCTCAGAAGGAGGAGGTTTCAATTACCGTCTGTACCGTCAAAAAATAATCCGTGGCTTCAGTTAATATAGGCAGTTATTTCACCTCCACACACTTGCACATTTTCCTTGCCAATGTCATTTCCTGCAAGTGGCAGATCACGAAAGATAATCATATGGAACTCATAAGAGAGTCTTGTGCTATAAAGTATTTAAATTCTCCACAACTCCCCATTTTTTCAAGTGGTTTGAATTTAAGATGCTTTTCAAAGAATGTTTCCCCCTCACAACTCTCAGATTCTTGAGTTCAGTTTCTAAGGTTGCCATGAAAAATACCACGGTAAATGTTGTGACATTGTCTGTGAACGTGTCCCCTTATTACAGGACAACCCACTCAGCTCCCAGGACGGTCCATGAAATGCAAGATGAGTCAAGCACGTGGACCTCAGAGTTCAACCTGGTTTTTGTTACAGTTGTTTGTTTCATTCATTCATTAAACAAATGCACGTTCAGAATGTGCTACAGGCCAGGTGCTCTGTTAGGTACTAAAGGCCTTTCTCACATATGCAAATGAATTCTAGAATGAAGCTTTGTTTCTTCTGTCGTGCCAGAGCAGATATGTTGAACATTTTACAACCACAAACTACATAGTCTCTAAAGATGCCTTTCACTACCCTTCACTTCCTCTTCTGCATTGTCATTTGTGTGTGTGTGTGTGTGTGTGTGTGTGTGTGTGTGTAGGCAAATGACATGTAACTACTTTGTAAATTTACCTTTCCTTCTAGGTTGTGAGCTATTCCAGAGCATGTACTTTTTATGCCCAATACTTAGTCAGTGAATAACATGTAAAAGTTACCCAGAAAATGTCTAGGTAAAAAATAAATAACGTCATTTGGTTAATAATTTAAATATATACACCTATTTGAATTTTTTAAATAGATAAAATGTTACCCTAAAATATTAAATTAAAAAAACGATTAGATCTACAGGAATTTATATGTGTTTTATACTAATACATTTTTTAAATGAGTAGAGTTGAAAAACCGCATTCACAGAGAGACAAGATGAAAAGGCAGAGGGCTATGTACCAGATGAAGGAACAAGATAAAACCACAGAAAAACAACTAAATGAAGTGGAGATAGGCAAACTTCCAAAAAAAGAATTCAGAATAATGATAATGAAGATGATCCAGGACCTAGGAAAAAGAATGGAGGCAAAGATGAAGAAGATGCAAGAAATGTTTAACAAAGACCTAGATGAATTAAAGAACAAACAAACAGAGATGAACAATACAGTAACTGAAATGAAGACTACACTAGAAGGAATCAATAGCAGAATAACTGAGGCAGAAGAACGGATAAGTGACCTGGAAGACAGAATGGTGGAATTCACTGCCGTGGAACAGAATAAAGAAAAAAGAATGAAAAGAAATGAAGACAGCCTAAGAGACCTCTGGGACAACATTAAACTCAACAACATTCGCATTTTAGGGGTCCTAGAAGGAGAAGAGAGAGAGAAAGGACCCGAGACAACATTTGAAGAGATTATAGTGGAAAACTTCCCTAACATGGAAAGGAAATAGCCACCCAAGTCCAGGAAGGGCAGAGAGTCCCATACAGGATAAACCCAAGGAGAAACATGCCGAGACACATAGTAATCAAATTGGCAAAAATTAAAGACAAAGAAAAATTACTGAAAGCAGCAAGGGAAAAACGACAAATAACATACAAGGGAACTCCCATAAGGTTAACAGCTGATTTCTCAGCATAAACTCTACAAGCCAAACCACCAAACCAGCTCTACAACAAATGTTAAAGGAAATTCTCTAAGTGGGAGACACAAGAGAAGAAAAGGACCTACAAAAACAAACACAAAACAATTAAGAAAATGGTCATAGGAACATACATATCGATAATTACCTTAAACGTGAATGGATTAAATGCTCCAAACAAAAGACACAGGCTTGCTGAATGGATACAAAGAGAAGACCCATATATATGCTGTCTACAAGAGACCCAATTCAGAGCTAGAGACACGTACAGACTAAAAGTGAGGGGATGGAAAAAGATATTCCATACAAATGGAAATCAAAAGAAAGCTGGTGTAGCAATTCTCATATCAGAAAAAATAGACTTTAAAATAAAGAATATTACAAGAGACAAGGAAGGACACTACATAATGATCAAGGGATCAATCCAAGAAGAAGATATAACAATTATAAATATATATGCACCCAACATAGGAGCACCTCAATACATAAGGCAACTGCTAACAGCTATAAAAGAGGAAATCAACATTAACACAGTAATAGTGGGGGACTTTAACACCTCACTTACACCAATGCACAGATTGTCCAAAATGAAAATAAATAAGGAAACAGAAGCTTTAAATGACACAATAGACCAGATAGAGTTAATTGATATTTATAGGACATTCCATCCAAAAACAGCAGATTATACTTTCTTCTCAAGTGCGCACGAAGCATTCTCCAGGATAGATCACATCTTGGGTCACAAATCAAGCTTCAGTAAATTTAAGGAAATTGAAATCATATCAAGCATCTTTTCTGACCACAACACTATGAGATTAGAAATGAATTACAGGGAAAAAAACGTAAAACACACAAACACATCAGGCTAAACAATATGTTACTAAATAAGCAAGAGATCACTGAAGAAATCAAAGAGGAAATCAAAAAATACCTAGAGACAAATGACAATGAAAACACGACAATCCAAAACCTATGGGATGCAGCAAAAGCAGTTCTAAGACGGAAGTTTATAGCTATACAAGCCTACCTCAAGAAACAAGAAAAATCTCAAATAAACAATCTAACCTTACACCTAAAAGAACTAGAGAAATAAGAACAAACAAAACCCAAAGTTAGCAGAAGGAAAGAAATCATAAAGATCAGAGTAGAAATAAATGAAATAGAAACAAACAAAAAAAAAATAGCAAAGATCAAAAAAACTAAAAGCTGGTTCTTTGAGAAGATAAACAAAATTGATAAACCATTAGCCAGACTCATCAAAAAAAGAGGGAGAGGATTCAAATCAATAAAATTAGAAATGAAAAAGGAGAAGTTACAACAGACACCGCAGAAATACAAAGCATCCTAAGAGACTACTACAAGCAGCTCTATGCCAATAAAATAGACAACCTGGAAGAAATGGACAAATTTTTAGAAAGGTATAACCTTCCAAGACTGAACCAGGAAGAAATAGAAAATAGGAACAGACCAATCACAAGTAATGAAATTGAAACTGTGATTAAAAATCTTCCAACAAACAAAAGTCCAGGACCAGATGGCTTCACAGGTGAATTCTATCAAACATTTAGAGAAGAGCTAACACCCATCCTTCTAAAACTCTTCCAAAAAATTGCAGAGGAAGGAACACTCCCACACTCATTCTATGGGGCCACCATCACCCTGATACCAAAACCAGACAAATATACTACAAAAAAGAAAGTTACAGACCAATATCACTGATGAATATAAATGCAAAAATCCTCAACAACATACTAGCAAACAGAATCCAACAACACATTAAAAGGATCATACACCATGATCAAGTGGGATTTATCCCAGGGATGCAAGGATTCTTCAATATACGCAAATCAATCAATGTCATACACCATATTAACAAATTGAAGAATAAAAACTATATGATCATCTCAATAGATTTAGAAAAAGCTTTTGACAAAGTTCAACACCCATTTATGATAAAAACTCTCCAGAAAGTGGGCACAGAGGGAACCTACTTTAACATAATAAAGTCTGTATATGACAAACCCACAGCAAACATCATTCTCAATGGTGAAAAACTGAAAGCATTTCCTCTAAGATCAGGAACAAGACAAGGATGTCCACTCTCACCACTATTATTCCACATAGTTTTGGAAGTCCTAGCCATAGCAATCAGAGAAGAAAAAGAAATAAAATAATACAAATTGGAAAAGAAGAAGTAAAACTGTCACTGTTTGCAGAAGACATGATACTATACATAGAGAATCCTAAAGATGCCACCAGAAGACTACTAGAGCTAATCAATGAATTTGGTAAACTTGCAGGATACAAAATTAATGCACAGAAATCTTTTGCATTCCTATACACTAATGATGAAAAATCTGAAAGAGAAATTAAATAAACACTTCCATTTATCACTGCAACAAAAAGAATAAACTACCTAGGAATAAACCTACCTAGGGAGACAAAAGACCTGTATGCAGAAAACTATAAGACAACTGATGAAAGAAATTAAAGATGATACCAACAGATGGAGAGATATACCATGTTCTTGGACTGGAAGAATCAATATTGTGAAAATGACTATACTACCCAAAGCAATCTACAGATTCAATGCAATCCCTATCAAATTACCAATGGCATTTTTTACAGAACTAGAACAAAAAAATCTTAAAATTTGTATGGAGACACAAAAGACCCCGAATAGCCAAAGCACTCTTGAGGGAAAAAAACGGAGCTGGAGGAATCAGACTCCCTGACTTCAGACTATACTACAAAGCTACAGTTATCAAGACAATAAGGTACTGGCATAAAAACAGAAACATAGATCAATGGAACAAGATAGAAAGCCCAGAGATAAACCCACACACCTCTGGTCAACTAATCTATGACAAAGGAGGCAAGGATATACAATGGAGAAAAGACTGTCTCTTCAATAAGTGGTGCAAGGAAAACTGGACAGCTATATGTAAAAGAATGAAATTAGAACACTCCCTAACACCATACACAAAAATAAATTCAAAATGGATTAGAGACCTAAATGTAAGACTAGACACTATAAAACTCTTAGAGGAAAACATAGGAAGAACACTCTTTGACATAAATCACAGCAAGATCTTTTTTGATCCACCTCCTAGAGTAATGGAAATAAAAACATAAATAAACAAATGGGACCTAATGAAAGGTCAAAGCTTTTGCACAGCAAAGGAAACCATAAACAAGATGAAAAGGCACCCCTCAGAACGGGAGAGAATATTTGCAAACTAATCAACAGAGAAAGGATTAATCTCCAAAATATATAAACAGCTCATGCAGCTCAATATTTAAAAAACAAACAACCCAATCTAAAAGTGGGCAGAAGACCTAAATATACATTTCTCCAAAGAAGACATACAAATGGCCAAGAAGCACATGAAAAGCTGCTCACTATCACTAATTATTAGAGAAATGCAAATCAAAACTACAATGAGGTATCACCTCACACCAGTTAGAATGGGCATCATTAGGAAATCTACAAACAACAAATGCTGGAGGAGGTGTGGAGAAAAGGGAACCCTCTTGCACTGTTGGTGGGAGTGTAAATTGATACAGCCACTATGGAGAACAGTATGGAGGTTCCTTAAAAAACTAAAAATAGAACTACCATATGATCCAGCAATCTCACTACTGGGAATATACCCAGAGAAAATCATAATTCAAAAAGACACATGCACCCCAGTGTTCATTGCAGCACTACTTACAATAGCCAGGTCATGGAAGCCACCTAAATGCCCATCGACAGATGAATGGATAAAGAAGATGTGGCACATATATACAATGGAATATTACTCAGCCATAAAAAGGAGGGAAATTAGGTCATTTGTTGAGATGTGGATGGATGTAGAGACTGTCATACAGAGTAAAGTAAGTCAGAAAGAGAAAAACAAATATCATATATTAATGCATATATGTGGAACCTAGAAAAGTGGTACAGATGAACCGGTTTGCAGAGCAGAAATTGAGCCACTGACGTAGAGAACAAACGTATGGACACCAAGGGGGGAAAGCGGAGGAGGAGCCTGGTGGTGGTGGGATGAACTGGGTGATTGGGATTGACATGTATACACTGATGTGTGTAAAATTGATGACTAATAAGAACCTGCTGTATAAAAAAACAAATAAAATTCAAAAATTAAAGAAAAATGAGTAGAGTTGATTTTCAGATTAATATTACACAGAAGACTGGACTTAAAGGTTTCTATAAATCAATTCAAATCATACCTAATGGGGTTTAATTAAAACCTTTAGCAACAACAAAAAAAACCTTTAGCAAAATCATCAAATAGTGTCCTAGAGAACTTTATGAACATTTTAGTTTGCATTTCCATTAATATTTTGACTGGTACAAATCAATTGCAGGTGCTAGTATGCAAACTTATTTCAAGGCATCAGAGCTCAGCTTCCAAGGCAACAAAACCCCTAATACACAGCACTAATCGTCCTCTTCCTCTATGTCTAAAGAAATGCAGAAAATTAGGGAATTAAAAGAAAAACGCCAACTGGAAACTCTCATAAAAATGATACACCTCAAATCCTGGCCAATGATTATCTTGGGTACTTATAATCCATGTATTTCAAAGCAATTGCTATTTTTCTTTCTCTCTGTCTCTTTTTTTTTTTTGTAACAACAATTCTAATTGAATGGTAACAGCTAGTCATTTTTCACAGTTAAGTCTTCCTGTTTTAAAATCTCAGTTATAGTTAAAGGACCTTCACTGGGGTGGGAACAGAGGGAGAAGTGAAGATAAAAATATATCTGATGTTTCTGACTAACAGGGACACAAATTAATCTTAGCTAACTGGCATATATGGAACTCCTAAATTTGTGAAAATGACATATATTACATTTTGAGAACAATTATTCTTAAGTCTTTAAATGTGTAGCAGTTGTAGGTAACTGAATTTTTAGATTCAGATATATGAGAACAAAGAAATAAGAATTAGGAGTTATATTGGAAAAGAGTTCTGAGAGCAATCCACTTTTTTCTCTTTTGGGAGGGAGTTAATAGTATAATGCATTGAACATGCAGGAGTCAGGAGTTCTGTCCCTTTTAACAAGAAGAAACAGGGCCATTATCTTAAAAAATACTCTTCGTAAAAACATCCACAACTCCACCAGAGAGCTGTCAACACACATACACATACACACTGTGTATACGTGATTCATCTACTTATTTAGTCATTCAAAAAAATATTTACTGAGTGCTGACTCTCAGCCGATGATGGTTACGGCTACTCAGCAAAGAGAGCCATGCTCTCTGTTTTCCTGGAGTTTACAATTTGGTGAGTGAGAATGTAGGAGGGAATAAGCCACAGTTTATCATTTTTTGCTGAAACTACAAAATAATAATGCTTCTGGGTGCCAAGCACCTTTCCTCGTGCCATCACCCTAGGCCACTCTGTAGATACACATAACTAGCCTTTCTAAAAATATTTTTCTTAATATACCTGTGTTACGTTTTTTAACTTCTTTCTTTTATGCGCAGACTAAAATCTGAACTTTGCTATCCTGGTGTTTAAGAACTTTCAAAATCTCATTAATTTACCTGTCCTCTGACTACTCTCCTTTCTAACCTGTTAACTATTTTAACTTCTTTACAGCTCTTAACACCATCAGAAATTATTTTATTCACTAGAATGAAGCTTTTAAGGGCATAGACTTGGTTTATCATTTTTCACCCCACTGCCTTCCAGCATCTGGGACAGAATCAGGCAGCTAGGTAAGGCTCTATAAATATGATGGCCAACTTCCTACTTTCCAAAATCTCTCCTCAAAGTAGCTAATTGTTCTTGAAAATAATTTACACTTCCCCACCTGAATTTTCATGGACACTGTAACAGCCTGGAAAACATTTGCAGCAATTCTCACCTTTTGTTTGTACCCAACCCACCAAGTGTTTGCTCAGTCACAGCCTGAAATACATTACATTTACTTAATATTTCACAATTGATATTATCCCATCTCATGAAAACTTTTATTATTTTTTTAAGTTGTTACTTAAATATGCTCTTGCTTTGTCTGTTTATGTTCTAGTTTCCTAAGATACCATTTTATTTTAGTTTTCACAACAAAGCTAATGGTAATGAAATGATTTCAACATTGTATTTATTGTGTGACTCCTCTATATCAGGTTGATAGGGAGTCTTCAAAATTGATCCCTAAGTATTTAGTCTGTGACATCATAGCTCTTCTGGTTTGTATTTCCTACTATCTGAACTAAGTATTTAATAATGATTGATTTTATTTCAAAATAATATAGTAGAAGACCTACAGACAATAGAAAATATAAGTGGCTTATAGATAAATAAGCAGAGTTATATAATTCTAGTTATTTTGGACCAGTTAGGTCAGGGAAAACATATTTGCATCCCTCAGTATGGCACAAATGTTATGTCACCAGTTATTAACATGATGGGGCAGTTCTGCATCATTGGCAATCATGGGCATTGGGTTTCGTGTGCTCTGTTTTAGATCGTGGGATCATAGACCACATTTTTTGCTCTTCAATAAAATTTAATATATAAAGAAATGGGTAGCACAGGTTTAAGGGATTATCAGGTGCTACACCGACAAAACAAAAAGATGGAACAATGAAATATTGTCACAGTCACGGCTACCAAAGATGAGATGCAACAGCGGTTTGTCAAGTGGAGCAGTTCGTTTCTGTTCAGACTTGATTTACCAGTTATCTGTTCCTTCTTTGCCTCCACACCCCCCCTTCTTTGTCCTACTTTGTGACACAGGACCTGGATCCTGCAAACTATGTTTTCCCTTTGTCTGCTCACTACTTGTCAGCGTCAGCCTGTATACCCCAGCCCGCTGGGGAGACTGCAGGGCTGGAGGAGAAAGGAAAGGCTTTCTTTTCTGCTTCCTGCCCTGTTTTGGTTTTTGCTTTCTTCTGTGGTGGCAGAAAGGCTGTTGCATGCATGGTACGGGTCTCTTAGCCATGCCCGTGGCCCTGGGCTGCCCCAAGGGCAGTTCCCACCCTCTGCTTCGACCCCCAGCAATGGGTGGTGTGTTCTTACAGCAGTCACACCGTCTCCTAACTCAGGAGATTCAGGCATCTAACTCTCCACCCTGTGGGCCCTCCTCCAAATTTCTCCAAATCTTCCTTGTTCACATTTGCCACTGGTATGAAAGAGGACCTCTTAGTGGTAGTGGCCTTACTCCCAGAAGCAATTCTTAGTTAGAACCAGTTTTTTGTTTGTTTGTTTGTTTTTAGCCTCAACTCTCAACCCCACTGGAATTAGACTCCCAAACTAGACGTTGGAAATGGCAGATTTTTTCCAAGCAGTAAATTAAGACAGAGGCAGTGCATCATTTGTTAATCCCATGACCACAAAACAAAACACGGTTTATCTACTTTTCCAACTTCCTCCTCCCAGTCTGCTATTTAATGAGGTGAAGATCGAGGTTCAGGCAGATTCTGACCTTTAAAACCTGCTCAGGACTCTTTTTCAAATAACGGGATGGTAATTTCTGAGTCCCATTAATTCATGCATTCTGGAAAATTTTTAAAAGGATATTTGTTCAGATTAGTTCTACTTAAGAATGTCTTTTAGCATTTTTACATCTTGGAATCCAAAGATTGGCAAAAGGGCTTTACATTATGATGTAGCATGGATAGCAATTAAGGAATTAAATAGCTTTATTTTTCTATTTTAAAAATTACATTCATACCAAAAGACTATATGTTGAATAATTGCTTACAAGGGGATACAAAGCACATGTAACAGAATTCCCAGCCCAAGCTGATACCAATCAAGGGACAGCAAGTAAAATGCCCAAGAGTAAGTCCTTCTTAGAGAAGGTTTTATAATTATAACTTCATATTTACAGCTGGCAGAAGATTAATAGTAAATAACTGTCAACCAAGTATAGGATGGAAAAGCACCACTAAGGAGGCAAAATACCATATGTCTTCCAATGTTCAGGTACTATGAGGACATTGGGAAAGTGATTAAGGTACAACCATACAGCGTCCAGGTGTAATATGGCATATGGCACATTTCCTGCCTAACTGTGCATTTCAGTGCTCTTGTCAGCTAAAACCACCAATACATTTTAACTGCACATGTGAATGTGCAAATATGGATTATATTGTATAAGTAAACTCTCAATATTGTAATGACTCCTTTATTACTTATACTGATTGTCATCATAAAATTACTTTAAGGGATATGAGTATGAAGAGATTTTTATAAATTAAAAATCTTTAAAAGTAATCATGTTAGCTAATATTTATTAAAATTTTCTTAGTCACTATTTTAATTTCTTTAAATTTATAAACTTACTTAATTTTCACTAGTGTCATTATTCTCCCAGATTTAAAAAGTAAAAAAGAAGTAAAAAACCAAAGTAAGTAATTTGCCCATGGTTACATTTAATAAGTAGAAGAACTGAGATTCAGTTCCAGATATTCTTAATTATATAGGCTGTGAACTTCCTACTATACCAGCCTCGATTTAAATATTACAGATATTTTTATAAATTGTAACATCTATGAAAACAAAACACACTGTGCACCAGTTTTGCACTATTTCTGGTAGTCAAAATGAGAAGATAAAGTATTCTTGTAGATGGATTTTAAGATATCAACAAGTTCTTTGATACTTTTCCCTTTAAGAGATGGAGTTTAATTTCTCTGTCCTGAGGCATAGACTATACTTAGTGACTTACTATGTTTAAGTAGAAATATCAGAAATGACAGCATGCCACTTCTAGGTTAGATTATAAGTAGACAGTGGCTTCCATCTTGATAACACTCTCTCAGTTTCTCTCTCAGATCACAACTCAAGAGGATCCCCTATAATCTGCAGGAGAGATCCCTGAGGCAAGAAATGGGAGCATCTGGCTTACAGCCACACAGCTGGGCTTGGAAGCACAGCTTCATTAGCAGAGCTCTGAGTGTGGAGACAACAGCTCAGACCTACAGTTTGATCCAACCTCATGGGAGAGCCTGAGTCACAGCCACTCTGATAATCGCCATCCAGCATCCTCAGCCTCATAAACTGAGTGAAATAATCAATGTCTGATTTCTTTAAAATGTTCAATTTTGAGGCATTTTGACACAGCAATGTCAATAATATACTCTGCATAGAATTTAAGATACACCTCAGCATAAATAAGTTCATAATTGAATAAATGAATGAATGTATGAATGAGAAAGCCCAGGCCACTAGAGAGAATTACCTTTTAGGTTACTAATGTAAAGAATGCATTCACTTTATGAGTACGTGAAAAAACTATATAGATATAAAATAAATTTAAATACATTCTATGTATATATTTATTTAAAACACATTTGTATATATAAAATAAATTTGAATAAATTCTATATATATACCTTTATTTTATATTTTATATATACATTTATATATATATGTCAGATTATCCCCAAAGTCTAGGCAATTCTTCTTAGCATGGTTTACATTAGCATATATATTTGAAAATAATAAAACTGAATTTCTTTAATTCAGACAGTCTTTCAATTATGTTAAAAAAATAGCATCCATTGATTCGCCAAGACACCAGTTATATTTTTATATCTTAGAAGACATAAGAAGGAATTTGGAAAACTCTTGTTCCGTATTTAGTTTTGACTAGTGAGTATGACTAACTGACTTACTGATGATGTAACTTAGTTGGCTAACTTGTTGATGATATAAACTAGTAAATAAGTTAATCCATGTAAAGTTCTGTGCTATGGACTAAATTGCATTTCCTTAAAATTCTTTCTTTCTTTTTTTTTTTTTTTCTGGTGCAGTATTTCCTTAAAATTCTTATGTTGAAGCCCTAACTCCCACTGTGATGGTTTTTGGAGATGGGGCCTTTGGGAGATAATTAGGTTTAGTTGAGGTAATGAGGGTGGGGCTCTCTTGATGGGATTAATGCCCTTATTAGAAGAGAAACAAGAGCAAAAGTGCTCTTTCTCTCTCTGTGTGTCTCCCTCCCCCAACCCCTGCCTCAGGCGCATGAGGAAAAAATTGAGAAGGTGGCCTTCTGCAAGCTAGCAAAAGAGTCCTCACCAGAAGCCAACCATGCTGGGACCCTGATCTTGGACTTCCAGGCTTCAAAATTGTGAGGCAATAAATTGCTGTTGTTTAAGCCACCCAGTCTATGGCATTTTACTATGGCAGCCTGTGCTGACTAAGATATTCAAGGCACAATCAGGGACACATAGTAAGTAGTTCAAGTGATGTTAGCCATTGTTGTTACTAACAGTATTAGTATTGGTAGTAGAATTAATGGTAGTAATAGTATCATTCTTATTTTTATATCATCCTCCACTAATAGAATGAATTCTGGCAGAAAAATAGATGTCAAATAAGTTATATTCCCTACCTGTCTTTCAGTTTTATTCCAGGTTTCCTAACTCTGCTGATAAACACATTTCCATGATGCCGTATATCCGCCTGACTTGGTCCTCCCTTCCTTCTAATCTCTGCTTATATATAATATTTCAGAGAAGGCTCAGGAGAGAAAATACACACAGCCCCCCACCCCAATCATGTACACACCTTATACCCCTTAATTTGTTTTGTTTTTCTCTATAGGACTGATGTCCATTTAAAATATTACATTTGTGTGTGTATATTTTATGTCATCCCTCGCTAATATGTAAGCCTTGGAGAATTAAAACTGTTTCTCTTTTGTTCAGTGCTGTTGCCTCAACACCTAGAATATGCGTGGCATGCGTTAACACTTTTTGAGTTAACAATATTTGGAACATCTTTAAAATTCAGAACAACCTAGATCTACTTCATTCATTTTTAATGGTTCTGCATTTTGTGGATGTATATTCATTTAGTTAATATTTCCATTTGGTGGTCACTTATTTTCATTCCTAACTAAATTTTAAAATTTAATTCATGTTTTCATATTGAAAAGCTATCTCCTTCCAAGTCTCACTTTCCAGAAACAACTATTTTAATTGCTTAGCTTTTTCATTTGGTATTTACTTCCATTTTACCCAATAATTTGCTTATATTGATATTTTAATTTAATCTTTAATTTTCAGTATTATGAAAAAGTATGCATACAAGTGCATGCACACACACACATACATCATTCTATTTACTTTGCATTTGGTTCTCTGAATTTATGGGTGTGGACAAGCAGAATTCTTGTACGTTTTTTCTTACATCAGTATGTACATGGATACCTATACATGTAGAAATATTGGGAGGAACTATTTTCTCTTTTCTCCCATTAACTTTTTTATAAGAGGACAATGAGAAGTAAATGCTTCTAAATCTATCACTAGAGGAAAATTCAAAATCGACATTATAGAAGGCATTACCATTTATAGAACACAAGCTCTACAGACATTAGACTTGTAATGTGTTTTGAATACACAGTCCTGGATTTGATTTAAATGAACAAATATCAAACTCTCTCACCACATGTCACCCAGTGAGATTCCAAGAAGCATTATCTCTAAGAGCAGGAGGTAAAGATGATGTAATGCTGCTGCTTTATCTGCACAGTCAATGAAATGAGCATGCTTTTGAGAAATAAGAGAAAACCAATGTGTTTGTATTTTTATTATGTACATGCAGGCCTTCAGTACAGGTATGTGTTGCCATGCATATTTTTCTTGTGCAGGACTCAATTTAAATGTTCATGGAAACTACAAATACTGTCATCTTTTATTTGTCATCATTTGGTAATGAAGAAGGCTCAGATGCTACCCCACAAAATGAGAAAGGACTTCCAAGGATAGCATCTGTCTCATTGGCAGAGCCTGCCCTGCTTGTGATTGTAGCCTTGGAATCACCATGGAATTACCATTGGGTTTGGCACTTCTGAGATGTACCAACTTGGTGAATCTTTTTTCTTTTGAAGAAACCACTGACTTGCAGGTCAGGTTCATGTTCTGATAAATGTAATTGCATCTGAAAAAGGTAAGCAGGGACTTCTTTACATTCTTCCACATCTCATCATAGAGTCAAGCCCTTTATTTGATATATGGTAATTAGAACAGGACAGACAACGGTTGCCATATTCTTTGCATAGAAATGTGCTCTGTGGGCTAGATGCCACTCACCCTCCCACCTGGCTTAGCTATTTTTCCAGCTCACATGCTTCCTTTCTTAATTAGAGTTCAAATATGCCGACAGTTTTCCTTGCTGTGAGGTTGCCTCTTTCTCTCTCCTTAGTGTGGGCATCTGCATGTTATTTTATTATAAATAAAATCTTGGATCTCTTACTAAAATAAGGTCTTTCTGACAAGAAAACTGCATGCCTATCTGGCAAATATCATCTCATTATTTCAGGTATCTTATTTAATGATATATTCCTATGTGTATCTATTGAAAATTGAGGGGCTTTTTTTTCCTGACGATAAAATCGAACCAAAGGAAGGATCTTTATATTCATCTTAGTTTACCTAAATGGAAATTTCATAAACTTGGAATGACTTAGATGTTAGGATAGAAAAACAGCAACAACCTGTAACATTAGTTTTCTTGAGTCCTTTAATTTACACCATACAGGATTAAGAGAGAAATAAAGACCAATGGTTAAAAATAAACATAAAAATACTGATGAGGTAAAATGTACAAGCACATTTAAACTCATCAGTATTTCATAAAAACATTCAAGGAACGGTGACGTAATAAAACATCTGAATTCTTGTTTAATCAAGGAAGAATAATATAAGGACCTCGTATAACCCCAAAATTAAATAAGTAAATAATGTAGCTGAATGGCTTGGTTGGGACTAAAGGCACTTTTTTTTTTTCTCTAAAGGCAATTGCATAACAACATGGAGATGTAGGATGGCAAGTGACATATTAATTTTCATGCAGATCATAGGTTCTTTTTGATGAGTTCTTAGTCATTAGGTACTTCAATATTGGGTTACATGTTTTTTGAAAGTCAGAGTATGCACCATTCCACTAAAATGAACCCTCAAGAAAGTGATCCTAAAACCTAATTGGAAATTCACAAGCTTAAACACAAAGCACTACGTTTGCCAAGTCCACTTTTACACCGCTTTTTAACTCAACTCCAATAGAAAATGCATTGTCTTGATCTATTTTGAGAAGAGGTGAATCTAATATCAGCTGCTACCTCATGAGTTGTTGGGCAGACAGAAGTGGAGAGGAAGCCTGGACGCACTTTTCAGAACTAGTTTTAAGCAGCACAAATCTATAAGGTACAGTTCAATCCATTAGCAGAGGAAGGTATTAAATCCAATCAAATGTCCATCAGTGTCTTACCTAATGTACAGAGAAGAGCAGCTCTAAGACATTATCTCCACAGTCATGAGAACCTAGAAAACTGTCCCTGGGGAAGCTTTCAGTCCTAAAGAGCAACTGCGTAATATATCTTAAAAGAAAGGCAACTAAGGATAGCCCTGCTGAAACGCTAGCCATCAGTAACTATTTGAAATGCTTAATGGATGCAAGCATACTGAAATCTCCTTGTTTCTACTAAGAGAAAAACATAAACAGTTGTATTCATTAGGCATGGAAACTAGGCACAAAATTGGTCTGTTTTTGTTGGTTCTCTAAGAAGAAACTTGGAGCATTCTGAGACTTCACAGAGATTATGTTTCTGAGAGGTACTCCTGTGCTATTAAACTGATAAAATAATATAGGCAAGTCTATTTTTTAAAATCAGGTTACCCTCCTCATGCTGTATTTCAATTCAGTCTATCTCAACTGTCTGGTTGAATGGCTGGTCTAATGAAAGTTGCTTTTCATTAAGTGGCTGTTGACAGCTTGAGAGTCATTGTATTGTGATGCAGAAAACGACCCACTTTTAAATGGGTTAATGATCAACGATTAACGGGGAAACTCACTGAAAACAAGCCAACGTCTGTCAGTACTATTGACCACACAATGGTCAATTGCCTCCTTCTCACCTTTTAAAATAGAATGTTTCTTTTAACACATAATTCTAAAGTGTGTGCTTTCCAGATGCTTGTCCACCCCATCTCTGGTTGAAATATTAACTCCTCTATATTTTAAAACCAACCCCGTTGTGCTGTTCACTCTCACGTAGGCACATCTTGCTGGGTCCCGTCCACTGCCATGTTAAACACATCGCTCCCTGTGCGTAAATCTTTCTAATTTGGTTCCTCTCCACCTTTGCACATCTGTTTCCTTCTAGCGTCTTCATCTGTTGGCATACCTAAGGAGAAAGGCCACATTTTGACCCACAGGTTGTAATTCTGTCATTTGGATCCAACCATTTGACGGCACATCTAAAAGTCTGGAGAGGTTTACGCTGCTTTGATATGACCAGTGCGGATGGTTCTAACTATAGATGTGTTTCCCATTTGCACTCACAGAGTAAACATACAAAGGAAGTTTTCTTTTTCCAAACTTGTCATATCTTATAGTCCCAAACATGGTGTTCTACCACTTCCTCCCCCCACTCTCTTCTCCATCATTTTGCTTTAAAAGCCTTTTGTAGAGCAAGAGACCTCGTGTGATAGGGGACACACCAGGGTGGGGTGCAGGTGAGGTAGGCTCAGCTGTGTGCAGGTTGGGGGGGGGGATGGGGGAACAAAAGGAGCACCCGTCTACAATGCCTTTCTAGAACAATATTTGAAAACTCTATTGTATAAATTTAATCCCTCACCAAGAGAGTTCTTCATGCTATACTGTGCTAAGAAAATCAATATGATCAGTGGCATTCTTTTGGCTGCCTAAAATATGGCAATCTGACTCTCAAATGGAGTTACTTTCATCAAGAGATAGGAAAGTGAAATCAGCACACATCCTTTCCTTTCATTAAATGCACGATGATACAAAGTGTTTTAATATCTGGACTTATAATTTAGTCTTTTAAAAAAATCATGCATACATGACCTCCAAATCCGAGCTATTTTTCAATTCTCGTTGTGTATTATAGAAAATTTCCTTACCAGATTTTTGGTTATTTCCATAATGGAATATATACTCAAGACTGGCTATAATATGTTAGTAGATACTAGTCTTTTTTTCCTGTTAAATTATTTACTTCCTTAGATTTAGGGTTAAGAATTAACAGACTCGGCTATGCATTATTGGTTGTAAATACCAGATCCCTGTTTTGGCTGTTGTGAGCAGAGATGAAATTTATGAAGGCTGTCAGGATGCTCACAGAATCAACATACAGCTGACAAACAGTTCTCAGAAAATGGGGTGGGGGGAACAAAAGAAAAACCAAGGGACCCTGGGCTACAGAAACCACGTTCAACTCATGCTCCAGGAAGCACCTGAGGGCACTAATGCTGGCACGCAAGGGGGCGGGGGCAGTGGCACTACCAGTGAACACATCTGACTCACAGAGTTTAGATTATATGGACCCAGCCTGGCCACCAGAACATAGAGAGAAGGAGTTAAAGTCCATAACAGAAGGTGGAAAACCCTTCCAGCAAAAGTCTGCCTGATGTCAAATACCTACATATATGAAAGGAGTTTACATTATGGGAAGCAAACAAAATAAATCACAACCAGTGAACACATACTAACCAATGGAAATCCTCAGGGCCTTTCCCATCCACCAAATAATAACACCAATTATGTGTTGTCCTGTTCACTGTACACCGAATTAAGAGAGGACTGGTCATCATCTGTGACACCTTATAGTATGACTCCTTAGGTCCCGCCATCCAATGAGTATTTGAAAATATTTGCAGAATAAATTTGTTTATTCATCTCCAAAAAACTCTAATCCTAAAATAACACATTAAAAGGCTTTCTGCCTTGGTAGGCAGAATAATGCCACACCCCTACTCCCAAGAAAACTTCCATGACCAGTGATTATTTTACCTTACTTGCAAAAGGGACTTTGCTGATGGGTTTAATGTTAAGAACTTGATATGGGGTGTACCCTGGATTACCTGGGTGGGTCAAATCTAATCAGATGAATCCTTGAAAAGCAGAGATCCTTTCCCAGCTGTAGTCAGAGGGAGATTTAATGACAGAAATGAGATCAGACAGATGAAACATTACTGGCTTTGAAGGTGAAGAAAGGAAGACACAAGCCAAGGAATATGACCAGCCTCTAGAAGCTGGAAAAGACAAGGAAAAGGATTCTCCCTAGAGCATCCAGGAAAGAACACAGCCTTGCCAAATACCTTGATTTAAGCCCAGTGAGACCCATTGAACTTCTGACCTTCAGAACTGTGAGGTAAACATTTTTAAGTCTGTGGTAATTTTTTACCGTGGTAATTTGTTATGGCAGCAACAGAGAATAACACAATTGTTCTCCTGTGAATACACATATAGCAAGTCTTTGTTTTATAGCTGGACCAGGTGAGACTCAGGAAGAGTGAAGACTTACTCAGTAACATAAATGAAATTGAGGTATAAGCAGCTAAAGCGATCTGGTTCTCCTAGTAGCCTAAAACAAATTTGCAAGGGTAAAATAATAACACCCTCATACTGGATATTATTATTGTGAAAGTATCAGTTTTGAGAATTACACATCATTAGAAAGATTTTCAGAAATATACATTTTTGAAGTTGCTTATTAAAAATTCAAAATTCCTAAGGATTAATGTAAATGTTAACACCAAGAGAAGAGAATTGTTATTATGCAGAGTGAGCTATTGGTTTTACTTGAAAACAAAACATGCAGACGAAAGACTTATCTGTAATTGAAGCTAGATTTTCAATGTTCTAGTTATCTAATCCTATAAAACTTATGTCTTCCCTTATGTAAGATTTTCAAGCATGTAAAATTAAGGGGAAAGAATCTGAAAAAAAATAGGTATATACGTATGTATAACTGAATCACTTTGCTGTACACCCAAAACCTACACAACATTGTAAATCAACTATACTTTAGTAAAAATAAATAAATTAATTAAAAAATAAAATAGAATTGAGTGGAAATCTCCACTTCAGGGTGCATGCTGTATTTCAAGTTACACACTATACAAGACAGGCCATTTGGGTTAGAAGTAATTCTCTAAAAGCTAAACAAAGAAATATTAGTGCATAATGCATTTAACAAATCCTAGAGGTGGTAGGAAGCTTAATGATAATTTGTTTCCAGTACTTCCCCGTACTAAACTTCTGTCATAAATTGATCACTTTGCTGTTCAAAGAAGATAAAACGTAGACAATTATTCCTTCCTGTCAGTCCCTGATAATGTAAAATGTTGTGAATGGGTTCAACTTAACATAATCCTACACGGTGGTGTTACTAACACTTGAGTCCATTAACTCCCATGCTGTTTTAATGTAGTTTTATAAATTCCTAGTAATCCACTCATTTCTCAAACTCAGAGAAAACACACAGGAAAAATACGCATACTGAAGTTGTGGACTTTTCCCTGTCAAAGGAAGGTTAACAGATAGATGAGATATTGACAGGTCAGCGCCATCAATATAAACTATAGAATTTGAGAGATCAAATTCCACTTAACACAGCCTCACTTCATTATAACTCAGAATAAATCCATAGAAATTTAGTGAAATAGACCAAAAGAGTATTACCTACATGTTTTTCCCACTCTAACAACTGTACAGTTTAATGTTTCAAACCAACATTCACAACTTCGGAATAAATAATATTTTTGAACCCACAGAGGTTTCCATACAGCAACTCTGACATTTTCCCTCTTACTATTTGGCTTAATTATGCCATTAGTTTGATTGTCTTTTACAGTTAATTGAATTAAAAAGAATTTTGAAAGCACTTTTATATATAAGTCCTGGAGACCAATTCTATATTCCTCTGATATTCAGAATGCCAAGCACTTCATAGCTTCATATATTAATAATCTTTTTTTGGAAGTAGGTTATATATAGACACAAGCAGACATCATGGTTGTATAGCTCAAAGAATTTTAACTGCAAAACACCATCTGGATCAAGGGACGGAATATTTTTAGCATCATTGACCATCTCCCGTACCTTCACTTTATTCTTTTTCCTCTCCAGAAATGTACCCACTATCTGATTTCTAACACCAGAGAATAATTTTGCTGATTTTTGAATTTGGTATATATCATACATGTGTCTTCTTTCATATCTGTCATCTTAAATGGATACTACTTGAGACATTATGTGGTTGCTTGTAAAAGAAGTTTTTAATTTCATTTTTATTGTTATTTCATTTTATGAATATACCAAAATGTATTCACCCCTTCTATTTTGATAGGCATTGGTGGTGAGTTCTGATCTTAGCTCTTGCTTTATAATCCTCTCACTCATATATGTCTGGTGGTACATATAATACATATTTCTGTGCATAAATAACCAGGAGTACAATTGCTGAGTCACAGGGTATATGTTAGTTCAGATTTAGTATATATTGCTGATGGCTTCCTAAAGTGGAAATAACAATGTACATTTCAACCTCAGTGCATAAGATTTCCAGTTACCCCAAGCCCTAGTTGACACATACATTCTGTGTTTTGGTTGCATAGTAGTATTTTGTTATTAACTCACCTGATAGCTGAGTTTGAATATCTTTTCATATGCTTATTTAGGAGAACTGAGCAAAGAGTATTTAGTTCAAGCAGGACGGTGGGTCATAAAAATTTGAGGGAGGTGCTTCAAGGAAGGCTGCATGTATGAGTTGACTGAGGAAGGGCACATATGACAGTTTGGGAGACAAAAATGATATTGAGCTGGAGAGAGGAGGAACTTAGACATCAGGTGGTTCAGAGTAGTGATACCACAAAATATGTTGTTACCCAAGGACTACTGATGGTCCAAGGTATCTTGAGCATAAAATAAACATGGGAAGTAATGAAAGAAAAGATTATGAAAGAAGATTTGGGCTAGACTGGCAAAGGGGCTTGAATGTCCTTAGTAAGGAGATGGGGCTCTATTATTTAGGAAATAAATAAATGTGTGAACTTTGATGTAGTTGTAAATAACACCGATTATAAAAATAATCATAATAATTGGAACCTGATATAATTTCTAGGGAATAAAGAACACATTTTATGTTCCTGAAATGTTAGATTTATTTTGCTTATTTTTGCTCCATGTGACATTTCTATCTTGTAGAAATCTGTGCATGCCCATAAAGTAGACAGACTTAGATCCCATTAATGATTAATATTGTTTCAGAATTGAAATCCGTGATTCATTGTTTGTACAGAGATGAGCTCTAATATCGTGAATGAATAATGGGAAATATTACACAAAGGAATTCATATTCATTCTATGAATAAAATGGTAGACAGATTTTGAATAAGCTGCACAAATTATTTCACTAAGAAATCAGTCTGTATACAAAAGGAAAACTGAGTTTAAGGCACTAGAGTAAAATTATGAAAATGGTGGAATTTTACATTTTAAGAACATTTAGACCGGTCCTACTTCCAGAAACAACATTTTCTCGTTCTAATGTCATGAACCTATACAGTTAGACCACCAAAGATTCAGCTCTCAATAGCCATATATAGGTCTATGACCTTCAAAAAATTATTTAAACCACATAAGACTCATCAGTACTATTTGTAATATGAGAATATGCCTATGTTACAGAAATGTTTGCATTTTTAAAGAAGGGATGTCTGGCACAATATAATATTATCACATTAGTTGATGGTTCAGTTTTCTAATTACTGCTTTCTCTGATTCTCCAGGCTACCTTCATTTCACTTTCAAATATTTAGGGAATTCTTATTTGAAAGGAAAACGACTATAGCTGTCCTGCTTTTATTCCACAATGTCAGCGAAGACTAGGTATGTTGAAATTTTAGTGCTTTCAATAAAACTCGATAATTTTTAAAAATGTGCCATGGAAACACTTAAAGGATTCATAAAAGGGCTATACAATCACTATGTTTTCTTACTTCCTTAAAATTCTTGACTAGTAAAGAAATAGCTGATGCTTAGTTTTATACATTGGTAAAGTATGTTTATAGATTTTCATATTGTCAGTGACAGGGTTCTTTATTTTTTTAAAAAAAGCATGACAAAATGCTTCTTGTTTTTTAACCACTGGCTTGTATCAGCCCTAGGATAACATAGGTGTTAATTTTTTTAAACCAGCTTGATATGTAATAGGTAAAAGTGATTTCTGATGATACATGGCAGTATTTATTGTCTCCTTATTTTCCGAACACTTCATTGGGGTTATTTCTTTTTAGTTCTCTAGCATGTCTTCTCAGTGTTCGTTGCCCAGACTTCTACATACTTCTTCCTCAGAATTTGTCTTCTCACTTTACATTATCCTGTGAAATCTCTCTTTTAGCCACAAATACATTTAGTATCTATACATTGATGACCCTCAAAAATGCACCTGACTCAGCCCTTTCTCCTGAGAACAAGGCTTTATATCTCTCTTTTCACACCTGCACGTAGGTGAGAGTCAGTTGGGTCTAACTGAACGTGCCCACAAGAGCATGACCTTTGCACTTAGTGGTGAAGATCTTTACTCCACCTGCGTGGTTTCCCACCTTAACAAAGAACATCAGTCCTTGGGATTCAACTTAGAAACCTGAGAGACACCTTAACTTTCCATTCTCCCTCCCTGCCTTCCCCTTCTCCATTTTCTGAATCACTAAATCCTGAGTACCTCCTAATCCATCTATGACTCTTAGCCCTCGCTGTAACTGTCCTCATCTTAAGGACACAATCCCTTATCAGCTTCTGCAACAGGACTCTATTCATTATTTGTATTCACACTTGACACATCACCCACATATTCTTCTCTCAATAGCCTGAGTGATGGTTATTACATGAACAATCTGTAATTCACTCTCCTGTTTAAAATCTCTACATTAATTTATTTTAAAATTATTGTGAAATACAGCTAGCATATTAAAGTGTCTAAAACCTGAAATAGAGGTAAAGAGAAACAATAAAATAAACAGCTGTGTACCTACAACCAAGTCATGGCGTAGAACGTTAAATGCAGCTTCCAGCATCCACTCCCTGACCACTTCCTTTTTTCCCTCCTCCTCAAATCAACCACCATCTCAAAACCTATACCCATTCCTCCCACATTTTCTACCTCCTTCATTATCCAATTGTGCATCCATAATTAAAACTCTGTCAAGTATTGTATACTTTAGATGCCATATAACTGGGAATCATGTGTTTATCTTCTAAGACAGACTTCCTTCACTCCAAATTATGCTTCTGGGAATCAGTGCTATTAATGCATGAGGTTTGATTTTATCTTTTTCTGTTTTATTGAATATTCCACTATGATTTATCCATTCTAGATTGATATACATTCTGATTGTTTTCAGTATTTTGCTCTCATGACCACTGTTACTCTTAACTCTTGTAAATGTCCTGGTACACATGTGTGAGAGATTTTCTAAGTTACACGCTCGGTAGTGTAGGTCCTGCATTGTAGAGAGTGGCTGTGCTTCCCAAACAACATTGCACCTTAGAATCACCTGGGGAGCTTCCAAAGCTCCCAACGCCCACGTCTCATCAATTAAATCAGACTGGCTAGAGGTGGAGCCAGGAACCAGAAGCTTATCAAGATCCCAGGATGATTCCCTCCTGCACCACTTTGGGAGCCACAAGGCTAAGGGTGAGTTTTACAAGGTGATGCCAAGAATGCTTTTCAAATCAGTCATATTCCATTCTTCAACTCCAGCGGCAGTGGGTGAGTGTTTCTGGTATTCTGTATCTTCAACAAAGTTTTATATTATCCGATTTAAAAATTTTTGTCAAGCTGGTGGATGAGAAATAGCATTTACATGGGGTTTTACTTTGTATCTCCCTTGGTTGTTTATGAGGTTGAACGTTTGTTTTAACTTTTATGTGGGCCATTTCTGTTTTTTCATCTGTAAAAATTCTTTTCAGTTTTCTGCTTGAAATTGTATAGGTTTATTTTTCTATCTTTGATTTGGTAGAAAATATTTGTATTTTATTGAAAATCTTTTAATATTTATACATTTTTATCTGGCTATCAGAGTTCTGCCCTATTCCTAGGTTGTTAAATGCCTTCCCTTTCCAAATTCTGAACTTTATCAATTTTGTGGTGACAGGAGCATTTGTTGTGTTGATTACAATGTTTTTCCCCCTCAAATCTCAATGGAGTCTAACATTTTAAAATTGAACTATCCATGTGTTCTTTGAATAAGCCTTCTCTGTCATATTATTATTTCAATGTACAGCTAAATTCAATGTGCTAATATTTAGTACACTTGCAGCCATTATTTTGAAGTGATGTTTGTCAATAATTTTCTGTGTTTATGTGTGGTGTTGCTTTTGTTCAGGTTTATTTTAATGCATATTTAATTTTTTTAACTCTAGAAGTGTTTTCTTCTATATTTTAAGAAAATAACTTATTTTCCCATGTGGAATAGTTTTGTTTTTAAGGCACTGAAGTTAAACAGTTAAGCCTATATGATAAGAAACATTCTAACTCACTAGATACAAATTCTAGCTTTGTTATTTTCTAGCTATGCCACCTTCCGCAATTCACATACCATCTGTGTGTGAGTGGGTGCTTTCTGATAACAAAGCAAGAAAAATTAGTTAAAATCATTCCCGGTGAGCTTTTCTTGTTTATTTGTTCGTTCTTAAAAGAGCAAGTAAAGCTAAACCTGATACATCTTACCATGTGACTCGGTAGAAGGAGCATGGCAGAAGGTAAGACCACGGATGGTGGAGCCATCCTGTCTGATTTCAAATACTGTCTCTGCAACTTACTAGCTGTGTGATCTTGGGGAGCCTTTATACCTGTGTGCCTCAGGTTCCTAAACTGTAAAACATGCCAGGTTGTAGTAGCCAGCTCATAGGTTTGCAAAGTGGATTAAATGAGTTCATATTTGCAACGCACTTAAAGTAGTTTTTAGCACAGAGTGAGTACTGCATAGAGGTTGCTAAATAACTAATAAAGAAGATGCGTGGGTTCCTTTTCATCTCCCTTGCCTCCCGCCTGAGGCTGTCAGCACCACTTTCTAGAATCCTAACTGGAAGACAAGTTCACATGCATGGCTTTTTATCTACACGTCAAGTTCTGTAGGTATATACCTAGTATAGATTATTTCTTGTACTGAGATGAGTTGCTTTCTGGCTTGTTTTTTGATTTTCTACGTATTTTAGAGGTTAAATCATTTCTTTCTTATACAATGCTTTCCCCTCCTTTCCGCCATTATTTGTTCATGATGCCATTAGTTCTGGGTGGTTATTCTCCCCTACCCTTTCTCACTTTTTCTCCCTCAAAGACGCAATGAAAGTGTCCCGGCCATTCTTGAGGCTTCTGAGTGTTCACAATTAATCTTTGGCTCTGGTGAGCGAGGGCTCGTTTGGAGAGAGAGCCTACATCTTTCCACCAAGGCTGAGTCTCTGCTCTTACTCCATTTTGTTTCTTTCCGAATTAGGGGAGGGCATCGTGAGATGCGTTAAGATTCTTCATCTCGGTGTAGTTCTCTGACGAGGGATTAGAGAAGCTGCTGTCAATTCTGTCAATTCGATTTCAGGATTAAAACGTGCACAAAGCTCGTCTACCAGGAATAATGCCCAGGAGGTGCACAAACATATACACCAAACCTAATTAAAGGTGTGTAAAATACTAAGTTTTACATCAGTTTCTCATTAAAAATGGCTAGGTCTGATGAAAGGTGCAGAAGAAACTTTTACCTAATATATATGGAAAAGGACATGTTTATTTCCTAGTAACTAATTGCTACGTTTACAGTTGAATATGCACACGTGTGTTGTCAGTCACTATAACAATACCCTTTTTATCTGATATCATACTTCTAAATAGAGAACTGTCACGATGACAGGGCGTTTCTGGCTCCCAGTGTACGTCCCTGTAACTAACGTTTCTACAAACTCATCCTAAGGCTCATCCTACAAGTATTTCATCTTAGGAAGAGAAATACACCACATGAAAATATCTTGCCTGCATTTGGCATTTTCAGAGTAAGGTATAATTCAATTGTCTCTTTTCTGAATTAAAAATAGTTTTAGCTCATCTATACAAACTCTAGAAATTTCCACTTAATGGTAAAGGTCAGTGAAACAACTGAAATAGAGATACTTAGAATAAAGACAAAAACTCCTTTTACATAGGAAAATAGTCAAAACTTTCTGTGATAGGCCAATGGTTGCAGATAAAGAAATCTGTTTCAAAAATGAAAAAAGAGAGGTTTCGTCACTTCAGTTCTTACAGGGTATATTATCTTATCAGGTCTTTCACCAAGTGTTTCACCAAAGCTCATTTTCATCTGTGTCTAGACTTCAGTATTATTTCTGCAATTCTTGAATGTTGGGGCCCTTTCTTTATTCTCAGCCCTAAAAATGGAGTTGTCAGAACAGCAAAAAACATAGCATCTGACAGAACTGCAGGAGCCAAAGTCACTTCATTACCCAAAAAAGCTCCTTGAGCTATAAAATTGTGCATCGAAATCCCTTTGAGTGAAATTCTCCTCAGGCTGGACAAGGAACGTAACTTTGGGGGCTCACCCTGCTCTTTGCTCTACAGTTGATCTTTAGATGCCCATTTGAAACAAAATAAGTGATTTCCTTTAAGACTCTAAAAGAAAAAATCACTATCACCTCTCTCAGTTCATAAACTACAGCATTTGTTCTCTTTAGAGATACACTTGTGTTTTAACATAAGCTTTTGTTTTCACTCTTATAGCTAGTCATAGTGACATTAAGGAGGCTCTTTCTAGCCTCTTAATTGTAGAAATCAGTGATGTTCTTGATTGACCTAATAAGGTTCAGTGTAGTCAAATACATTTCAGCTGTCTCACCAGGCAGTTGCAGGTTCAAGGGAAATAGTCACAGTTACAGGTGAGGAGCATGGATCTGGGCTTCCAGAAAACTGGGGGAAGAAGCCTGTCCTCTTTTTAACATCATTATACTTGAAGATAATTTTCTTGTATTCCTATCTACACCATTTTGTATTTTCACCTGTAAGTTATTACTTAAGAGATCCAAATAAGTGAGTCTATACACATTTTTATTCCTGTTTATATAAAGTTCAAAACAGATTAAAGTGGTTACGGATATATAAGTGATAAAAGCAAGGAAGGGATCTCTAGAAAGGTTAGGGGAGTGACATTAATTTAGTGGTTGTATTCGGTAGGGGCAGGCTATAATGTTCTGGAATGAAAGCTATATCTATTGATACTTCTTGACTTAAGTGGTGTGATAATGGTGTTCTCTGTGTACTAATTTGTTAAGCTGTACATTTTTATTTTATGATTTCCTCTGTTTTCTCCCAATTAAAATTTTAATAGTAACAAAAGATTACCTTAGCAGAAAAATTCTAGTGCATTCAGAAGCAAAAGAAGGATAAATTTGATTGAAATTTTAAGTACTTTATTGGTTAAAAATAAATATAAAATAGAATACAATTTCCAGCCTTATTTAAAGAGCAGGAAAAGTAATGCTCTTTATTTCTCCAATCCTGGCGAGCCCCTAAAATGGATTTGAAAAGTCAGAATTATAGATAAAGAATTGATAAGAAAACAATTATTATTGTCAACCTCAGCAATACATGTGAGATTATATGTCTAGACTGGAATTATGGGCAACAATATAAATGATTTTTACCAGATAAGTATCTCTTATTATAATTTGAACCCCAAGTCAAAATAAAGAAGCTTAAATTTAGACAAATATTGATCAATACTTATTAAAGCTTGATTAAGTAAGTTGATTAAACATCAGGGCTCTAGGAACTAAACTGGAATTCCTCAAGCTTTTTTATATTTTCAAATGTTTTTTCATAACTATAGCTCTTAACAGACAGAATACTAGAGATCACATGATTAATAAAAAACACTGTAGCAAACATTTCCAAATGTACACATACTTTACAGATAGAATTTAGAGTGGAAGTTCTTGGTGCATCTGAATCGAATTGTTTCGATTGATATTTATTTTTTTATGTTATAACATATTATTGATATCAAATAGCACAGTATTTTAAAAGGAAAATGTAGACTCAGTGACTTGTGACAATTTAGACATTAAATATTTTGAAAGTTAATGATTATCTTATGTTTAAAGAGTAGGACACATTTTCCTTGGCTGACACTGATTCATGTAATTGCTCCTTGATAGAAAGCCCCAATTAACGCCTATAGGATTTGTAAAAGACAGTGAGGTAAACATAGTGTTCATACTTAAGCATTTTGGGTTATTCCTCCAGGCTGTATATTTTACTCCATATTCATTTAGGTAGGATTTCTGAGCAAGAATTTTAAGTGAAATGAAGAATCCAAATTCAAAATATTAATTCGTTTTAAAGGTATTTAATTATATAATTTGTATGGAAATCAAAAACACATAATGACTAAATAGAGGCCAGTTAAGTCCATTTAACTATTGTGACAACTATAAAAATAAAAATGAACTCTGCACACATTTTGGGAAAGGTTCACATGAGACCCTGTACTTTCCAGTTTCATCTACAAACGTAACAAGAAAATATCTGGAATAAATGAAAATGTTTTCCCTGTATTTAATGCTGATTTTTCCAAAAATAAAAATAGCATTTATACTTTCACTTGGAAAATGAATCCCCAGGTCTGTCTTTAGTACAAAAATTAAGAGAAAAAAAAAGGGATAAATTTCAGTGTATCTCTGAGACTGCCTAATGCAACAAAAAATGCTAAAAGCTAATTTTATTAGGAAAAAAATTGCCTTGAGTCACTTCTGAAACATTTCAGCAGAGATGAAGATATCTCCCTATCTGAGACATCATACTTAAAGGATATAGCTACCTCATTATCTGAATCAAACGTCCCAGGGGCAGTAGAATTGCTGGTAAGAGCGATGCTTACTTCAGTCTAGAGTGAGTAAGCAGTGAGTAACTGAAACAACAAACAGACAAAAAAACAAAACAAAATAGCCCCCAAACATGGAGTTGTTTATTTTTTAAAATGCTTGCCTATTCTTTCAATCATGACAATGATGCTAATTAGGTAATAGCTTCGAATACCTTGTACTAAAGAAGAGTTTTTAATATAGTAGAATTGATATGGTGTACATTTTTATCCTATTGTTTTGTATTGACTTGTTCAATAATTTCCTCAAGCCTTTGACTGATACTCTTAACCCTATATGACTGGTAACCTTGTAAGAAGAGACAGACACAGGGAAGGTGGTCATGTGAAGATGGAGATAGATTAGAGGGATGCATCTACAAGCCAAGATGATGAACCACAAGGATGGCCAGTAGCTATGAGAAGCTAGGGCAAAGCAAGGAACGTTCCTGCCCTAGATCTTTGAGAGAAGGAATCAACCCTGCTGACGCTCTTTATTTTGGACTTAGAGCTTCCAAAATTGTGGGGTAATACAATTCTGTTGTTTTAAACCATCCAGGTTTTGATGCTTTGACTTTTTCCTCCTCATTCTGTGTCATATGAAACGGACACAGTTGCCACAGGAAACTAATACAACATATATGAGAATATCTTTTCTGGGAGTAAAAAAGACCTAACAGAAATGTGATGGATGGATGTATCCCTTCAGTCTCTTGATCGGCCATAATTCCGTAGAGGAAATCATTGTTGCTCCTTCAGCCCCATCTTGAGTGCTTATGATTCTAAGCTCACCATGGTTTGAGCAATGCTATGAGAATATGTTTTGTGTTAGGTAGATTTTCTCATATTTGCACTGATTTGTTCTTGTTCTGAGTTATCGAGCTACAGAGCATAAATTTACCATCCATTAACATTAGAGCTTTTAAAATACTTGAAAGAGCACATTGCCTATACCCTAAATCTTTTCTTTTTCTCAGAATACTTGCACTATAAAGGACTGAAATGTTTACAGTCACATATTAAGGGCTGTAACTCAATCATTACAAATACATGCGTGCACACACACTCACACCCCTATCTGTTTTGTAAAGCAGATCTTAAAAGAAATCCATTCAGTCTTAACAAGTGATATGATAAAGTCTGAAGGGATAGCATGAAAAAGTTTGTCATAAAATAAATTCTTAAAGGACTTTTCTAGTTACAAGAAACTACTCTTAGCCTGTGAACATCATGGAGTCAAGATTAAGACAAGCCTTTGAATATCTTGGTGAATATAATGGTTTGTACTGCGCAAGCTTACCATAAATACTCATTCAAATTGATTGGTAATTATGGGTCATAGTTGGAAAAAGAAATGCAAAGTAGTATTTGCCCTTTCTTTTGCGTACTTGTTAGAATCTATAAAGAATAAAAAAAAATCATCTAAAAAAATCACAATACTCTTACAATACGTGGATATGGAAGGGCAAGGCAAATCAAAGCCACATGACTTCGACTTCACATTGCCCTTGGTACAAGCAGCTGGTTCTCCGACACATGGCATGTTCAGACACAGAAACATAAAGGGTGAATGTGCATCTCTATTAACTACCAGATGGTGTTCCTTCATGGTTTTTCTTTTTTTTTTTTTTTTCATTTTTTCTGTTTGAGATTCATGATATGTTCTCTTACTACATTAACCTCTTATAAAAGATCTTCAAATTAAGAAGAGAAACTGGGGGCGGTGGTTGTAGATGGATGGATGTGTCTGCGTTTACGTAATAAATAGTCTTTGTTACAAGCATCTCCCTGGAGGCTTATTTTAGGACTGACTTGTGATCCACCCGCCGGATGAATCTGTGGTTTAATGTCACTTGCTCTGATAGTCTGTCCTGCCTTGCTTTCATATGGTTTTCTACTTCATTCTTAGGTTATGCATTTTGACACTCCATCTGGTGTTCAAATCCTTCACAGAACTCATAATAGAACAGCCTGTCTTTTTAGTAGCTGGAAGTTTTGAATAATCTGTCTTCTCTTCTTCAACCATTTGGAGATTTGTTCCCTGTCTTCATAATGGTAGGAAGCCCTCAAGAGCAATGCATGGGATTGGATCCATAGGATGTGTGAGGACCCATGTCTATCTCACTGGTAAACTGCAATTACCAACCTACCCTGGAGCAGGTGAAAAAGCATAAAACCCAGAGGACTTGAAGGAGGCAGTCAACTAGGAATACACTGTTAGGATAAATTTAACAGTTCATATTTATGGCATAATGGAAGTCATTTCTTAGCAAATGCTAAATATTTATTAGCTATCAAAGAAGGATTTGTTTCAAAATCTTTACTTCTGAGTTGGGATTGTACAGATCTTAGTTTAGATTGTTGATGTGTATGAATGGCAAACTGAAGTCTTTGATCTTTTGTTATTTTCTTATTGTATCAAAATATATGGGATGGATAATGTTCAGAATATTCCCAATACTTAAAAAATTTTATCATTAAATTTTAAAACATTAATCAGCTATTCAATTTCATAAGTTGCAGTTTGGGATATTTTATAACATACATTAATGATTTTATTTTTGCTTATTATCCTTTTCACCTTTGTCCATTGAATTGGTAATAGAATCAAGCCATATTCCAATATTTTTTGCAGAAACTTTAAGGATTTCAATAACTAAATTGCTTATAAAAATGTTACATGTAACTTATTTCCCATTTTAAAAATTTAAAAAATTTTTGAAGAGGCCCTTATTCAATTATAAGTAATAAAATCAGAGTTTATCTTTTTATGAGTTTTATATTGTAACAATTTTCCAAGTAAAATACTATTTGAGCTTTCTCAGATTTGAGGTATTTCACTGTATGGATATTAATGTATATCAAGGATCAAAAGTATGTTTCAAAAGATAAAATATTTTTATTATTTTTTACTTAGTTACAATGTTTTTCCTCATTACAAAATGTAACTTCAGAAATGCAAATGATATACGTAAAAATCATCCTGAACAGCACCATCCAACATTAACCTCTATGAATCTTCTAGAATAGTGTTTAATTGTACACACACGTATCTGTATATCTGTCTATATGTAAATAATTCAGGACTCTTCTGATTGCTTCAAAAACATTTATTTATGGGGCTAACAGAAAATGTTCGCTTAACAAAGCCCAAGACTAGAGATATTGAACACACTATCAATAATTACATATCTTTAGAAGATCATTTATTTTCTTTCACTTTCATTCTTTGGAATATTCACTTTGACTTTCAGAATTCTTGTAATTCAATATTTTTAATGGCTGGATAAATACAAACACACTTAAACTCATGCACACACACAGTGATGATCATCAGTAGTTGAAACAATTTGAACGCATTTCTTGATGATTCACTAGTGCCTATGTATCTAATGGTAAGTTTGAAGGAACACGGGCATCTCTATAATCACAGAAACGAGGAAGACCTGGTATGAAACTGTAGCAAGTTCTAGAGCCATGCTTCTTAAACATATAGATCACCCAGTGATTTTATTAGAGTGTAGATTTTGATTCAGTAGGTCTGCGATGGGATCGCAGTTCTAAGAAGCTCTCAGGTACTACTGTTGCTGCTGATTCTAGGAATACATTTTATATAAGCAGATGGAGCAAGGAAGTCCTGTTGAGTGAGCCCTGGACAGGCCTGTCACGCTCAGCACTTCTTAGGTTAGTGGATAATCAATCAAAAGTGTCCACAGTTACGGTTTTATAGATGCAATATGACTACAGAAGTCAATGCAAAAGTATAATGATTGTTCCTCATTTTGTTATAAACTTATAAACAATGTGATAAATGGGCACACATGGCAGAGTATGAAACATGGAAGTTCAATCTAGGTAGTCTGGCTTACAGAAGGAAGTTTGTGCACGCACATGAGCTGAATTTGCTGAATTTTCAGGAAGAAATGGTTGGGCTCAGCATGTCTAGCAAATGCCCCATAGGTGGTTTTCACTTATTTGGTAGGACTCAGTGGTGCATAGATTAAAAACCCACTGAGATAAATACCAACCTGCCCGTATCCCTAAAGAACTAGGGGATACTTGAGACATCAGGCTTAAGTAGTATCTTCCAGCGTAATGATATTTGAAAGAATGCAGCCTTTGAGCTTATCACAGTCAAGTATAACCTCTGCAGATTTGTATGGCAGATGCTCAGTTTTGGCAAGACTCAAATCCAGGTGTTCATGGCACTTCATTAGAAAACCTAAAAATGATCTCTTGGTTTAAGCCCTAGCAGGCTAAAGATAGAGAGGTGGCCTCCTAATTTTTGGAGTGAACCTAAGTCTGGGACCCCTGGTAGCTCAAGATCTTAGAGACTTATTAGTACAGTCTCATGGGGAACCAAGTTACCTAATTTATTTATGCTAGAGATTCAGTGTGGTGTCTTTGGCTGTGGATGTTCCCATTTAATATTTATAACAGACATATGGATATGTTGTTGTTTTTCGTATGAAAAGTCCAGAGTCAGCAAGATTAAGTTACTTGTCCAAACAGCATACCAAGAATTTAGAGTTAAAACTTGATTTTCTGACTAAATGTTTCACATAACAAGTGCTAGTGATTCTTTAAATGTAGCATTCATTCATTCATTCAATCATTTGTTTGCTTGCTGTGTATTTGCTTATTTATTTGTTGGTTTATATTAAGCTTTGCTGGCTTTCCCAATGTGACAATTGAATAATATTTGATAGGTATTTTTACCAGGGTGGTAGTGTGGTAATTGGGTCCATGTAGAGGGAATTCGCAGTCTGTAAATCCCCAAAGGACACTCATCCTCAAATATACACATATTACAGATATATTTTGTCTAATTAGATTGTGTATACTGCTTGGTTAAAGATTTTCAGATGACCCTTTTGAGGGTTTCCATTCATGCCCAAGATATCTAGAATAGGTATTTAAGGAGAAGTCATCAGGAGGCTTGTCAGAGTTCCCTGGGTACCCAGCTGTCAGCCAACGTGGTGAGAGAGTCCAGGGAGCTGTCCTCAGAAAGGTGCTTCTGTGCCACTGTGCCATATCCTGAGATAAGATGTACTGATAACATAGAGGCTATGAAGCAAGGGCCTTGGGGGTGCCTTGTTATCAGTGTGCAGTCCTAGACTCAGACCAACGCTGCCCTATTTCTACTAGTTTCCTCTCTAACATTTAAAGGTGCACTAGTTTAAAAGTGTTGAGGGAAACTTTTACCAGGGGGCTGTAGGCATGATGCAAAGAGAATAATATAGAAACGTACTTGGCAAAAGTGTAGGAACAAAAAATTAAACTCAATTTCCATAAACGGCTAGCATTCGTTTATAGTGTTTTTATTGTCTACAAATGCTATGACTCAATTTCTTCCACAAGATTGAACATGTAAAGGTGGCCAGTTAGCTCAGTCGGTTAGAGCATGGTGCTAATAACGTGTAAAAATTTGAAAACTGATTGGGAATATTTGAGAAGCAGTAAGTTTTAAAGACAATTTTGGAGGAAGCTGCAATAATTATATTTATTAGCTGTACAGTGTTGAAGTAAAGAATAACAATCATAGAAGAATGGTAATCTTGGTGTTTCAATGCAATTATAGAGGCAAATAATTTGAAACAAATACACTTCTTCTACCTTCTAATTAAGATAAAATTCTTAATCAGGAAAATATTACCAAACAGACAAAATTATTCCTATGCAAAGGTTACTTTAAGTTGTTTATGTGTAATAAATTTTGTGTTAGGAGTAGTCCTTCATTACTGGGAGACTAATTATCTGCATTGTCTGTATCCCAGGACCTTTTTAACTCCTAGGTTTCCTCCAGTTGGCCACTTTTTGCTGCTTCCCATGCCTGTTGTGTGTAGGGGGGGTGCAGACACTGGAGAGCAAGTTCTAAAAGCCAATACACAGAAAAAAGAGAGAAAAAACTCAAATGCATCCATTTTGATATTTAATTAAAGACAGTAATAGATACCTTCGAATGAAGATGATTGACAATTTAAATGAATTTTCAGATATTTTGTGACTATCAATTTGAAATGAGTGGAAGAGAAAATTCCTTTAAATCAATTTAGCAAAGAATAGTATAAAAATATGCAAAATATATTTCACATTTGTCATCAGTGGTGCTAAGAATTCAACTCAAATGAGCGTTCCTACCTGTGGTTTGAGTCTTCACACAGGAATTTAAGCATCTGTTGTTTACAGTCAAGATATTTTTACTCAGAATATTAACAAAGTTCGTATTTATTGAAAAATAAATGAGTACAAGTTGCGAACATTTTATTTTATACTGCCATATCATTTTTATACTTCTCAATAGCAAAAAAGAACTGTCATAAATGATTTCCAAAAATCTTGATTATCTTGTCCTACTGCAAGGAAGCACTAGTCTTGGCAATGAAAACTTTCAATTAATATTAAAGTACTATTTCTAATGAGGAAGTGAACAAATTTGGGGCACAAAGGTTCAAAAAGTGATATGTTACTTTTTTTGGTAACATATCAAAAAGTGATACATTACATAACACCTCCATAAAGGATACGGATACCTCAATGGTAATGCTAAAAGTGCCTGGGAATCCTGCGACACTGGGTGTATAGTAGATGGTAACTCTTGTCATGTAACAATCCTCCTCCATCTAGAAACAGTGGACTAATTTATTCATTTATTTTTATTTCATTTTTCAACCATTACTGATACGTAACTGACACAAACCATTGTGTAATTTTAAGGTGTATAACGTGATGACCTGATACATTTATACATCTCGAAATGATTACCGCAAGAAAGTTAGTTAACACATCCCAATGAGTTTCACTGTCCCTAAAACACAGAATTATGGCTCGAGCTAGTCCATCGTGTTCTAGTAGCTATAAAACAAATTACTCCCAAATTAGTGCCATTAAAGAACTGTTTATTTTACTCAGATTCCACTGGTTAGGAATTCAAGGAGGGCACAGGAGGGAGGATTGTCTCTGCTCTGTAATGCCTGAAGCCTCATCGTAAGGTGTGAGGACTGAGGTGTGGAATCTTATAAAGACTCACTCATGTGTCTGGTGCTCTAAGACTCAAACAGCTGAAGGCTGGGCTGCTGGGGCATCTGTCCGTACCGGTGGTAGTCTCTGTACCTCTCCAAGACGGCTTCAAGGTCGCCAGATTTCTTACATAGTGACTCAGGGCTCTAAAGTCATATCCCAAAAGAGAGGGCAGGTCAGGAGGAACATGTATCACCTTTTCTAACCTGGCATTAAGGCTAGCCCTCCCGTATTCACAAAATAATAATAAAAAATAGGAACAAAGACATGAGATGGCTTTCAGTGTTTGTAACGTGTGCTCTTTTCCACTCCACTGAAAAAGCAAAAGTAATTGTATGACATTACTGACAATCTTCTTGAGATAAAAGCGAGAGGCAAGTTATTTTGAGAGCCAAAAGCTATGATTAGATCATGCTCAGGGAGAGGGATGCATTCCTGTCGCTCCTTCCTAATATGACTTGGGTGGGAGGATGGGAATCTCCAAGTTCAGCTAGAAATCCCCCCCCAAAAAAAAAAAAAAAAAAAAAGGAAAGCAGAGACTTAAGAAATCAGAAGTAATATCTGATCCTTATTTTCTGTTATCCTAAACAAAAAATAAAGGGAATTTATTCAAAAAACCTCCTGACAAATGTAACTCCTGACTTTGACTTTTTTATTCATTGCCTTTAAAATACACCCATCAATTAATTTGTAACTTGGAAACTAGACTGGAGTTTCTCCTGATCTTTGGTGGTAAATTCCCATAGAACATGAGGGAGTTTGACTAATATAAGTATCAAGAATTTGTCCCCGTAGTTGGACATTCCTGTGAGTCACGTTTAAATGTCCCAGACTTCGCCTCTGCCTCCTGTGCTATGTAGTAAATGATCATAACTACATGTGCCTTTCAAAATAGGAAAATGTAGATCTACATCCTGGTCATTTCTAAGTGCATATACTAGTATTATTTGGTTAATTTGTATCTCAAAATAAGTAGTAGTATCTGGGAAGGGCTACAAGAGCATGGAAGCTTAAAACTTCAAGAGCTGTAAGAGCTTTGCATGTAAAAAAAAAAAAAAAAAAAAAAAAAAAAAAAAATTAAATATAGTTACATAGGTATTTACACAATTTGAAAAGCGATAACAAGTTAAATTATATGCCCTCCTGATAGTAGAATAAAAGGTAAGGTTAGATAAATCATTTCTTTAAGCAATTTACTAAGAAGAGAATATTATACCCTCAAAGTGAAATCCTATTACACAAATATTACAATTTAAAAAAAGAGGGACGCTTAAAGAATTTTAATACAAATTATCAAAATGTCAGAGTTATTACATAAATGCAGTTTTTTAAAATTCCCATATCGGTTGTATTTCTAATGTGTCATATGGCCTTTGACATACTAAACTAAATATCACAAACTTAGGTAATTTGGGTCATTTAGTTTTGCTAAAAGAATATCTGTATATACAAACAGTGGCCAAATATGCATATATATGTCAACTTATTTTAAACTGCGTTTTTTTAACTGAGTTTTAGATTTATAAACAGTACTGTATTTTTTCTTATCTATCAACTTTTAGTTAAATGAAAGTTAACAAATATAATAGTTTAAAATAATTTTACAAGAAGTCATATTTAAAAATGATACCCCTATAAGAAGAGAGTACGTTAGTACATTTGACAGTAAATTGTGGAAACACAGACCAAAAATTACGGCATTTTTCCCCCACAAAGTGTTAAGTATACAGGAAACAAAAATAAAATTGGAATCAAAAATTTTAAAAAATTGGAATACTTTAATTTTATATAAGGATACAAAGTCTATTTATAATGATCAAAATATTAGATAGTAATATCCCTTATGATGGAAACGACTGGAAAACTCAACATTTAAAGAGAATTTTCAGGATAATTGAAAGTGAACTGACACAACCCATGTGGCTTACTTTTACACAAATGTAAACTGAATGTTCACTCAGAACCCACATGCTGTATTTTTACATATAGTTCCCTCCTTCAGTGAGTTGAGAGAGATGAAAATAGCCATAGAAAGTATAACCTCTTTAATGTTAGACTACCTGGTGGTGAGTAACTGCTCTCACTCTTATGCACCCATCTCTCCCTGTATTATCTTCAGTGCAGTGACCCCTATTCTTCAGCTTAATGGAGCACTTCCAGTTTTCCTGGAAAAAATTAAATTGAAAACATTAAAACGCCCTTTTGAGGTAGAATTATTGCTAATAAATACTTACAATGACTACAAAAATATATTTAAAATTTAGTGTATTGCAAATTATTACTAGCTTTCTGAACAGAGTTTGATTTATTTAAAATAATGTGTGAGTATATTCATCAGAGATATTGGCCTGTAATTTTCTTTTATTGCAATGTCTTTGTCTGGTTTTGGTATCAGGGTAATGGTGGCCTCATAGAATGAATTTGGGAGTGTTCCCTCCTCTTCAATTTTTTGGAATACTTTGGGAAGGATAGGTATTAGCTTTTCTTTATATGTTTGGTAGAATTCCCCTGTGAAGCTATCTGGTCCTGGACTTCTGTTTGCTTGGAGTTTTTTTTTTTTTTATTACAAATTCAGTTTCACTGCTAGTGATTGGTCTGTTCATATTGTCTTATTTTTTCCTGATTCAGTCTTGGAAGGTTGTATGTTTCTAGATGCTATACAAAGTAAATTGTTTAATAAGAACTTCAGCTGAAAAATTCTAGATATGCATTTGGAGCAGAGAAGGCGTGTCTGTGTCAAGGGGGTAGCCTCAGGTAGTCGTTAATGATGCTTGTAATTAAAACAGTGATTTTTTTCAAAAGATCAGAAGTTGAGCTATCAATAAAATTTACCTAAAAATTATGTTCCTTAAACCTATCCATTTTTTGCCTTTACATAATATGGAATCAATTATTCTTTTTTTAAATTAATTTTTATTGTGGTATAGTTGCTTTACAATGTTGGGTTTCTGCTGTACAGCAAAGTGAATGAGCTATACGTGTACATATATCCACTCTTTTGTGGATTTCCTTCCCATTTAGGTCACCACAGAGCACTGAGTAGAGTTCCCTGTGTTATACAGTAGGTTCTCATTAGTTATCTATTTTATACATAGTATCAATAGTGTATATATGTCAATCCCAATCTCCCAATTCCTCCCATCCCCCACTTCCTGCCCTGGTAGCCACATGTCCATTCTCTACATCTGTGTCTCTATTTCTGCTTCGCAAATAAGTTCATCTAGATCATTTTTCTAGTGGAATCAATTATTCTTAAATATGTCTTTAATAAAAACAAACAGCAAAGCCCATAGCACAGTGTATGGCTGAAGGCCACTGTGCACCGAGTGGCCCTGTCACCATGCAGGTCACTTAATTCACACAAGGGGAGCCCAAAGGACTGTTTCTAGAATTAGAATAGATGATTAGAGAAAACTGTCTCTCATATGTTGTCTCCCTTATGCTTCATGCAGAGATAGCTCAAAACTGCTTCATCAGATTTGGGCAGAGATGTTCACATGTGATAAAGACCAGGGATGTTTCCTGATAATAAAATGTTTAGACAGCTTCATTTTTGGTCTAAGCATGACATCATTTTAGACACAGGCATTCATTTCACATTCTTGTTAATTTTGGTTCTTTTAGTGGTAATTCAAAAGCAAATAACACCTTTACTTATCATTACTCCACTGTGGAACTGTTTACTTTAGATACAGACATTTCTTCATCTCTTTTCTTTACCAGGTGGTGAAGCAGGGTGCTAAATGACCAGAGGCTTCTAGATAGGAAATAAAGTATGAAGATCAAGTTTTTGTGTGAGCTGTTTACAGACACTCATAGTTGGGAAAATATCTCAAACTCATCATATTTATAGTATAAAGGGTAAAATATTAAAGAACATCTTATGGTTCCTTTTGACAGCTTTCCTAAATTACATGGCTGGATTTGACATAGTATCGTTTTAACTTTCCCACAGGGGAATGTTCACGCCTGTTATCTCTTGACAAAAATTCCTTTAAAGGGAAAGAAAGCAATAAATTCCTTGATTATAGAGATAACTTGACAAGTATCTGTCAAAGAAAATGCACATGTTGTATGAATACATTTCACTCACAAAATAATAAGTGCTCTGATGTCATGGGTGTGAAGGCATGGCGGGATAAACAAGCAGCTATTAAGGGAGAACATAATTGAAAAGAAAGATTGGAAGTGCTGATAGATTAAAAGGACTTCCCAATGTTCAACACATATAAATCTATTCAAATGCTTTCTTCTTCTTCATCCATCCGTGTCTGTGTACACACACACACACACACACACACACACAATCTGGAATGGTATTCACCTGATATTTATAAAGATTATTTCTTGATGACAGAATTTGGGTTTTAATTTGTGTTTGGTGTGTCTCAGCATTTTAAAATACTTTGATTATAATACCACTGAGAACTGTGTTATAAGAATATATTACTCTAAAATTGTATAATTTTATTAATCTTAAAATTTTCATTTAAAAAGTTTGTTACCCATTATTGTGTACTAATTTTCATGGTACTATTCTCTAAAAGTTTTCATAAAATTAACACAAAATTCATGGACAAGCACAGCACATACCAAACAGGATAATGATGATAGTTTTAGAAATCTGTGGAACTTTCACTGTGCTTGGCTTTCAACGAAATAAACATGGCTCGATACCTTTGCTCGGTAGAAATCTTGCAAATCTAACTAAACATATTTTTAACATCTTTGAGATATAATTGACATATAATAAACTGCTCATATTTAGATTGTAAAACCCAAGTTTTGTCATATGTGTACACTTATAAGACATCACAGTAATCTTCTTGATGAACTTATCCATCATCCCCCAAAATATAATCATGCTCCTTTCTCCCAAAGGCCCCCACCTTTCTACCCCCAGGCAACCACTCATCTGCTTTATTTCTTCATAGATTCGTTTGTTTCTTCTAGAATTTTATAAAAATGGAATAATATGGTATGTACTCTAATTTGCCTGACTTATTTCACTCACCAATATTTAACATAGATTGGGACATCTTTTTTAGAGCAACTCTTTAGTATTTTTGAAATAGCCTAATGGTAACTTTATTCCCTATTGCATATTACTTTTGTGTGTGTTGGATTTTGCAGTGGGCAGAAGAATGTCATAAAATATTATTCTCCTGGACAGACAAAGTATTGAAATAAAACAGTTTCACAGCTACATGACAGGCTATAATTACATTAAGAAAAAAATCAACTCTAATAGGTGATGAAAGATTGGTTCACCTTATAGCAATGACTATTTTTTTCTTAATTTAAAGCTATAAGTTATTTCAGAATAAGGCATGTTCTTGGAGTTCTGTAATTAATGTTATTGGAAGGCCAATATATATAAATGTGATATATTCAGGCTTATTTGACAATAAAAAACTATGAATGTCTAAAAAAATAATTAAGGATGCTACCTATAATCCATAATTTCTGCAGTTATAATCCGATTGTATGTACAATATATATAAATTAGCAATATATCATTTCTTGTCTCTGCACTGCTCCCAGGCACTCTCTCCTGCCTTGTCACAGAGGCCTCCCAACTGGTCCCTCTACATCTGCATTCATCCTCCACGCTCTGTTCTCAGATAGACTGGTCCTTCTAAAATATGTAGGTCATGTCACTGCTCTGCTCAAAACCCTGACACAGTAGCTCCTCATTTCTCTCTGAGTAAGAGACAAATTTTGTCTCTACCCTTGCTTTTGCTTATGTCAATTTTGGCAGTAATGTCGCTAGGTTTGACAGAATAATTTTATCCAAAGATGTAAGGATCTTAAACAAGGTTGAATAGCTAGTATCCTTTCCACCAAATGAGATTTATTACTTTGTACTTTTCAGGTGCATTGAAACAAAGCAGAAACATAATTTAACAACTTTCAGAGAATTCCCTTACCTTGTCCATGGATGAACAGAAAAGTTCATTATGCACATTAATTCACTTTTGATTCATATTAAGTATTTTTCCCATTTACAGAATGTTGAAAGTTAGTTTAAAGCCGTAAATGGTGACCTGGTTCTAAGAACTTTCCCAAGAAAACGTTGCATTTTCAATGATTTATTGACAGAATACAAGAATGAAATCAGTGCCCACTAGAACTAATGTGGCCTCTACTATGCTTCTCCTTTCTTTTTTTAAAAAAAATTTTATTGGAGTATAGTTGCTTTACAATGTGTTAGTTTCTACTGTACAGCAAAGTGAATTAGCTATAAATATATCCCCTTTTTTTTGGATTTCCTTCCCATTTAGGTCACCACAGAGCATTGAGTAGAGTTCCCTGTGCTATACAGTAGGTTCTCATTAGTTATCTATTTTATACATAGTATCAATAGTGTATATATGTCAATCCCAGTCTCCCAATTCATCCCACTTCCCTTTCCCCCTTGGTATCCATATATTTATTCTCTACGTCTGTGTCTCTATTTCTGCTTTGAAAATAAGATCGTCTATATCAATTTTTTTCAGATTCCACATATATGCATTAATATACAATATTTGTTTTTCTCTTTCTGACTTACTTCACTCTGTATGACAGTCTCTAGGTCCATCCACATCTCTTACAAATGACCCAATTTTGTTCCTTTTTATGGCTGAGTAATATTCCATGATACCGCCACTATGGAGGTTCCTTAAAAAACTAAAAATAAAACTACCATATGACCCAGCAATCCCACTACTGGGCGTATACCCTGAGAAAACCATAATTCAAAAAGATACATGCACCCTAATGTTCATTGCAGCACTGTTTACAATAGCCAGGACATGAAAGCAGCTTCTCCTTTGTCTTGCAAGGCGTTTGGGGACTGGTAGTTGTGTGTTCAACCAAGTTAGCACCATTACATGGAGATAAAAATGAAGCACTAAAATGGAAAAATCAAAGTAAGTTAGAAAACCTTAATAGATAATGTCATGCGACTTTAGGGTTGTTCACCTGTTGTGTGTTATAAAGGTATGTATCAAGGAGTAAGAAAAAATGTCAGTGTATGAGTGAAAAGTAGACACTTTATCCATTTATTTATTCCTCTCAACACACATGCTCACACATACACATCTGCTCACACTCATGTGCAAGAACGTGCAGACTGAAACTGGAAAGAACACAATTTTCTTCAAGAAGTTAAATTTCACAGGGTCAGTTCAAGGACTGATGCATACAAGTACACACACACACACAGCTTAATTTTCACTTTATTTTTGACTAACCCTCTTCAAAAATCCTCATTCCAGTAATTCAAATGACTGAACTAGAGCAACAAAACACAAACACACATGGGAAACATTGAAAAGTTTAAAAGCTTTACTGTGCTCTAATGCAACGAGAAGGTAGATGGTTTCTAAGGTGGATAATTGGAGAAAGAGTGAAAGAGAACTAAGTCCAGTTTAAGTGAAGTGGCAAACCCACAAAATGCTTGAAATTTGCATGGATCATTTAGTTTCTCTGGGCCTTTGTTTTCTTATTGATAAAACTTAAATGGTGAGGAACAAATGGTCTCTAAGGTCCCGTTCAGCGAGGATACCCCCAAGTCCCTGATTGCACTGAAAATGACCATGCCGTTGATGCCAGCTGAGATGTGTCTTCCCTAAACCTCAGCTTCTGGTCTCCGGGAAAGTTCCCTGAATTCTTTGGCTGCTCTTACTTCCTTGTGATCTTTCTGATCAGATTCAGCACCTCAGTGATGCTGCCTGAAAATATCCAGGCCTTCTTTTTATTGCTTTCAAAAGACTGCTTGTTATTATGGGACGTGAGGGCATGGAGTTGATAGAACTCTATCAATCTAATCTCTGAATTAGAATAGCAATATTCACATGTCTGGATAGGGCTATTTTCTTACATAAATCTTCATACTTGAATACATAATTTTCAGACAATTCACATTCCATATTGTGTCAGTGTCACTGGTTGAAAAGTATTCTTATTGTTGGTTCATCTTCAAGGACCTGTTATGTGCAAGATTCAAAGAAGTATAAAAATGATCCTCCAAAAAGAAAGTACAATTTAGTTAAATTTTATATATCAATCCAAATGTATTTGCAGGAATAAGAAAATCATAATTACTTTTTTGTTTAATTAAAATGATGAAGCATTTAAGAGCTGACACATCCTTGGAGGAAGTAGGTGCTGAAGACGTTTGGTGATTCCATCTAGTTACACTGTTGCAAATGTAAATTGACTTAGCCTGAGTTCAATATGTATAATGAAGACTTATTTTATAAGAAATAGCAGATTCTCAATTAAAATCCTAGATGGCTATCTTAGTTAAGACATCGTTAGATCCAAAACTGATTCAGAAATGGCATATTTCCTTGTTTTTGCTTTTGTGTGATTATGTTATTTCTTAAAGGTCGTAGAGATTACAAAAAATTTAGAAATCATCCAGACTAAGCCAGTCCCCCTCATTTTGCAAACTGAAAATGAGGACCTAAGATCCAACTTTGTAACAGTTTTATATGGCTTGTTCCTAGAATGTGGGCAAGAACCCAAACCTGTCCAGAGACCTTGCTAGCGTGTTCCCCCTCTCCCACCCCCCAGCACACACACAAATACTCGTATACGTGAGACACTCTCCTTGGGCATCTCTTCTGTATATTTCTTCTGCTCATGCATATTTTACCTCCATCTATACTTACCTATCTATCAAATATAATATGTATATTCTTATATTAAATTTACTAAATATATTTACATACTTATGTATTTATCTACTTCTAAATACTCACCAACTTATTTTCCAAAAGATGCATTTACTTATATGTTAAATTTTATCAAGAAGTATCCTTGAGGGTAACATTTAAGCCACCTGTAAATATAGGCTGACATAATATACTCTTAAGATTAATACATATTAAATATGCAGTATATATGATGTGTCTATACATATTGGGTATTCACATATACACACAAATGCATTCACAGTGACGAACTGGCTATCAAGAAGAGTAATAAAAATGCTAATTAAGCCACGTGACTCTCTATATCAAGGTATATATTCTTAAATTTAATTCACACAGATATTTACAGTATCTATTTTCTGTTGACTTACCCTGTAGCAGCACTGCAGAGCTAACCAGCTCTTAGGATTTACTTGGATTACTTGGGTTTACTTTGCCTGCTTGGACATTCACAGACCCTGAGGTACTGTCTGAAGCACACAAGAAAAGCCACATGTTGGATTTACTGGACTTTAGTGCTGAGGGAGGATAATGAAAAAAGTTCAGACCCTGTTCATTTTTTCCATTTTATTCTATAAAAACTGAGCACGGGAATGCAAAATACTATCTGTTCTATGACTAAGTTATAAAGACAAAGATAACCAAACAGACTTGAAAGAATCAGGAAACCCATTCCCTGCTATGCAAACAAATGGGCACGATTGTTCAGAATACATTAATTTTCAGAGGAAAGGGCAAGAAAATCGCAGCCTTGAAAGTTGTGGCTTTGATATTTCCCCTAAATAGAAAAAGCTCTCTTGTTAAAACATCTAGAGAGAGAACGAGACCTAGAAAAGCATAGAGGGCATATTCTGGCTGGTAGAGAAAGGTATTTATAGACATTGTTTGTGAGAGATGGCATTTGCCTGCTGAGTTGGAAGGTGGGGAAGTTATTATTTAAGTGGAGGTAGTGAAATTCTTTGATAACAAAATGTGAGGGGTTTATAACTGATTATGGAAAATTTGGAACCATCTCAAAAAACGTTAGTTTGTATTTTCATATTGATTTTAAACATGCCAAAATGGAAGAAATAATTCCTTTGGGGGCTTGATTAAGGTTAACACTACTGTATAATAAACGGAGATACACTTTGGTTTTGTCAGAGACTGCTGTTGCCTCAATATCCATTTTCACTTTCTTTAGTAATAATACCCCAGTTGTTATTCCTGTGCATTGCCACTGTAATGAAGGCAGAATTTCCAGACCACCTTGCTGTTCCGTGTGGCCCTGTGACTAAAACCTGGCCCGTGAGAAGTCTGCACCATTGTCAGGGGCGCTTCTGGGAAGTTACCTTAGAACAGGGCACCTTCTTTTTGCACGTCCCTTCTCTGTGAAACAGACACACGACAGACAGCTCAGTGTCTAGCAGTCATCAAAGAGTATAAAGATGCAGAAACTTGGAAGCCTGAGTTCCTGGCAACAACATGAAACTACTTTGCCAGGACTGGACTGCCATTCTGCCAGAGACTCACTTTTAGTGTAGAATGTTCTTTCTTGTTTGCTTATTTGAGGGTTTTTTTCCCCCCTTGAAGGCACGCCTATCCTAGTTAGGTGTTAACTGTTGATATCTCAAAAGATACAACAGCACTTACTCAGAAGAGAGTATTGATAATTCTCTAACAATTTCATATAACATAATGATAATATAAGAATTGATATTTTTATGGAGCTTCAGAATTTTAGAGTTAGGATATACCTGATACCTTTAAATTCCATATTCAGTCACCATGGGGAATTAGTGATTACACGAATTTATGAAAATGCAATAAAATTTTACAGACTCTGTTTCCCTGACAAAAACACCCCTCAGAAGGGGAACTCAAGTCGAATCTGAATGGTTTCCTCTTTGTAGTATCAAGTGGATTCATTCTAGCAGATAAACCTCAATTATCACAACTAGGACTTCTTTTTCTTGAATGTACTAAAAATACCCAATCTCTATGCTGTTGATAATACCCTTTACTTGTCAGTATAGTTGCAAATCCCTGTAAGTGGAAGGAATTGCCATTTCCTTGTGGATACAGATGAATTAGGTCATCATATAGAACAAAATACTATTTATTTATATAACTGGGATTAAAAAACAAATGCCGAATCTTGTGTCAAGACCCTAGGATATTTATGGGTACAAATTCAATATAATCATGAGACATAAGATATAATGTAAAAGAAATTAGCTTCCATATTAATGGGATTAGCAGAGTGCTAAGATGAGGTTGTCTCATATGCAATTTGCCCGCCCCTATTAGAGAAATATTTTGCTTGAGATTTGAATTCAATCTTAAATCTTCTTATAGTATATTCACCATTATCATTAAGGTTGTTTTTCATATGTAGAGCAAAAAATTTCCATCTTTTCTGGTTCAACAAAGAAGATCAATATTGTGATGCATATTTACATTTAAATTGACACTGTGGAATTCAAAGACCCTATCACTACTCAAGTATTCCTTTTGCTAAAAACTCTTACCTCCTTTCAATTACCATGGTTCCTGTGCTATTAGGAAAGTAATTAGTTAGTCATTTTAATAAAATGTGACTTTCTTAAAAGTTAATTATTAAATGGAAAATCATGGCGATCAGCAAAATGTTAGCTTTTCCTCCTAACATTAACTTTAAAGTTGTTATGTCTTAATAAAAGATAGCTGAATACTTTTCATGTTCCATTCTAAAATTAGATTGTTTTTTTAATCCCTCCCTAATACTAATTCAAGGAATGTAAAACTACTTAAAAGCACACATTTTATCTCCTTATCTTTACTGAACAATTATGTTTACTAGTTGTACTAAAGTAAGATTTCCGGAAAAACTGTGGTGGATTAATAGGCATGAAATTTGTTCTATAGCTTTAAAAATAGTTAATTTTTACATTTTTGTCAAATAAAAATCTAAATTCCTTACCATTTGAAGATTTATTTCTGGTTGTTCCAGTGATTCCTAATGCATATTACGTTTAGGAAAAAAAAATTTTTTATGTAAAATTAAACACTGATTTTTCAAGCTAGTGAGAACAATATTTAAAGAGAATAACAAATAAATACACTGATTGTGTATCCAACTAAATTTTTCGGTTCCTGACTTTTTAAAACAACTTTATTGAGGTATAATTTACATGCCATAAATTCTCCCATTTGAGGAATAACAATTCAGATTCAATGATATTTTGTAAATTTATTGAGTCATGCAACCATTTTCACAATCTGGTTTTATTTACCAACACAGAGATACAAGTAATAACCTGGTGAAGGAACCAGGTGTTAGAAATCCATGCAAAAGCAAAGTGTAGTCCTGGAGAGACGGGAAATACTTCTCCCATGATAAATCAACATATCTAACTAATCAGAAGTTTTACTTCAGTTAATGATGCCAACTTAAAGTTTTCATTATAAAATGTAATGACCAAGTCTCATTTAAAGGTTAAAATCTAAAAAATAAAATCAAACGGTAGACTTCTGCTTTCCAGTTCCTCATGTAACAAGCTTGGAAGGTGCCGCTTTATCCTAACAATAAGCTGAACAGACTGGGAAATCAGCAACTCTTTTTAGATCTGTAAGAAAAGGAAGACAGAGGTCAAATCACTGCCCCCAAGATGGCAGAGGCAGGTGACTGCAGTGAGTCAAGGCTTCTCAGAACAGAGACTCACAAGCAGAAACATTCTGGGAACCAGGTTTGGAGGGATTGTAGTTGATGAATTGCTGGAGGCTCAGTGCTGACAACTCAGAGTTTTAAACTCCGGGAGACCCAGTCACAGGAGGGTCCCAATAGTATTGTGAGATTTACCTCCGGAGCTTGGCCAGATTCCCCTCAGACTTCCTGCAGGGAGAGGGAAAAAGAAACGCTCGAAATACACCTGGGCACTCTGTTCTTCCTAAGGAGTCCTGCCCTAAGGAGAAACTAGTGAACTAGATCCCAACCTGCTGGGTATTGTCTGAGCCTCACTGCCCCGGGGAAGGGCAACACACAACTCCAGTCATCCTGTCCCACCTGAGGGGGGAGAGAAAACAGAGAAACACTGAGTTTCACAGTGCAGAGGCTCAGGCTCACTGAAGACTGCTCACAGGACTATGGAATGTGTCCCCTCCCCCGACACCTCACCACCACGTGACTAAAGGCTTATTTACAGTAGTTCCTTTACCAGTGCATCATGTCCGGCTCTCAAGAAAAAATTACAAGGCATACCAAAAGCAAAAAACACAATTTGAGATGACAGAGCAAGCATCAGAAACATATAGGGCAGGGATGCTAGGAGTTATCAGACCAGAAATTTCAAACAACTATGATTAATATAGTGAGGGCTCTCATGGATAAAGTAGACAGCACACAAAAACAGGTGGGCAGTGTAAGAGTTCAGAATTCTAAGAAAGAACCAAAAAAATGTTAGAGATTTTAAAAATAGCAGGAATGATGCATGTGTTTGATGGGTTGGACACAACAAGGAATCTCTGATCTGGAGACTGTATCAGCGGAATCCTCAAACCAGAAAGCAAAAAGAACAAAACTATAAAAGGCAGAACAGACTATCTAAGGACTGTGGGACAATCGCAAAAGGTTTACCGTACTAGTCATGGGAATACAGAAGGAGAAGAAAGAAAGGAACGAACAGAAGTATATAGAACAATAACGCCTGAGAATTTCCCAAAATTGTCAGGTATCAAACCGCAGATTCAGGAAGATCAGTGAATACCAAGCAGGATAAATGCCAAAATAATAAAAATAATAAAAATTAAAAAAAAATAACTACACATAGCTCATAAACCATAAAGAACTTGCCTAGACAAAAATAGGAAAATACTGATCTGTGTATTTAATATATTCCCATTTCATAAAGGTAAATTTAATTTTACATAAAAATGTCAAACTGAAAACCTCAAAATAGTGAACAATGGTAATTTAATAATGAGAGTGCTTTTAAATTATCACATTAAAATAGAGGTGAACAAGTGTTTTACTGAGCAGTTACTATTCTGGTTTCTGGTTTCAGTGAGACCCCGTGGATGTCGATAAATTGCACTCGTGCACATTTAATTGATTCTACTTGAGAGGGATTCATGCACCTGGTGAAATTCTAAGCAACATTTAAATAGTGTGAATCTTCAAGAATATAAATTGACGAGCAACTGCCTCCAAACAGTAGTTATTAAAACAAGCTGATTCACAGAATTCTGACACCTCCACACTTGCCCAGCTTTTCTGCTTGTCATTTATTCTCTTTATAACAAAGTAGATAAAAGTAAATTAACATTTCATCTTCTAACTTTGAATTTATAGACTTTGTCAAGTGTGTCCTATATTATTTAGATACCTCTATTTTAACATATTGCATAAAACATGAGCTGAAGAAACATATAGGAATTTAAATAGGATGTTATAAGCAGCCTCTTAATTGTACGTGGACATTTTTCCTATAGATGTTAATTCTTAAATATTATGAATACATTTGTGTTCACTGGAATGTGATTTGTAAATAGAACTGGAAAATATGTGCAACCTTGGCTCGACTGGGTAGGAAAATCTCAAAAAGAATTAAAAGTGTAGGTAATAATAGGAAACACAAAATAAATTGCTGTGGTATAGGTTGAGTCACAGAGAAAATCCTGAGAAGCAAGACTGTGGGTGTCTTGAGAAAAATATGGACTAGTTGACCTAGACTGGATAACCTGGAAAAAAGATGTCAGGGCACAGGAAAGGCTCGATAAATGAAACAGCGTAGGGGCTGGCCTGATTGTCTGAACACATGGTGGAGAGCACCCTTGAAGGACTATATATTTCTAAGAATGGAAAGGTGGAATAACTTGATTGAAAATCAAAGCAGAGAAAAAATTTCCCAGAGACTACCTTTACCAGCTGAACCTAACCAAGCAAGTTTCTATGAGTAAAATGTGTGCATTTATGGTTCATAGCAGTTTGTCCACCAAGAAAATGGTTTCTTATGCTCTAAATAAATAACTGCATGAAAGATAAATACTACACCTTCTAAATTTGAATTTATAAATCTGTCAATGCATAACATTGGTTGTTTAGACAACCCTCTATTAAAATGTGAACTGGATAAACATATAAGGAGAACTGAGAAGGAGATTGTATTCCTTAAGGTTCGGTTTTCTCTTTGAAAATCTGAAGAGTGTAGAGAGAACAGTGCAGAGAGAGCTCTGCAAGGAAACAGCCCTCCTATTTCCTAACATAGGGAAATCATTTCTACTTGATTGTTTATGAGGCCGACACTGTTTACAGGCTTCAAGCATTTTAGCATTTGATTAGACAGGTATATAAAAGAAGAAAATGTAGGTGTATTGCTTGATGACTATTACTGGATGTTTTTATACACCGTTCAGTGAAATGATGGAAACGCAGTTAAATTTCAGAAATGATCTGTTATGACCCCAAAAGGAACAGATGGCAGGTGAATTCATACTGATGCTTTCAAAGGTTGACAATGACTGCTCAGTTTCAGGTTCTGAAGTAAACAGTAATCTAATTACCAAAATGCCTGCCCGTTACAATGGGAGAAAGTGCAGTGGGACAGAGCATCTTCATTTTCAGTAACAGCTGCAGACACTAATCGAACCAAACGGTGCTAATTAAAACTGGAATAGAAAAGAGCAGTGACAAAAAAAAAAAAAATCTGATTCTGTAGGATAACAACCACCGAAAAATGGACTCCATCTGACAGAGAAGTAGCCAAAGATACCGTATATACAGGAGAATGGGAGAGAGAGCCATACCTTTATAAGTCAATGAAAGGGATTGAGCAGCAGTCTACAGGTGGGAAATTCTTTCTAAGAAAAAACTATATTCATTACAGAAAAAAAATTGAAGATTAAAAAATAACACTAATTATAGCTAGAATTCCATAAGCATTAAATGAGGTCATCCGAAGGCTTTAGAAGAGCACTGGGAAGAGAGAGACTTCAAGAGAATCACACAAAGAAGTTTAGAGTCTTCAATAAATATAGATGCAATTCTCAATTAGATTCACTGAAACTGTGCTATTCAAATCATGGTTTGCAGATTGATGCTTGTCCTTCAATAAGATGAGGAATTTGTGCCAGAATATGAAGCAACTGCAGGTAAAGCAGCTAAGCATGGTGTTTACTTCACTTAAAAAATAGATATAGTAAGACTTTATTAATGACGAAATTAGTGTGTTGATTTACATCTTAGAAGATCTCTATCTTGCTGCAGACAACTTTTAAACAGTTATCTTAGTAGTACCTCTAGAATTCATTTTGCTTTGTTATGACAGTAGTAATACTGAAATATAATGTTCCCTAAAATATAGTCTTTATTTTTAGATAGCCCATTAATACTTTAGATATTGTAGCTTTTGTCACTATAAGGATTAATTTCAAAAGCCCCGTTATGTGCGGTAAACAAACAAGATGAGTGGTTAGAGGTAACATTTATTGAATATGTATATCAGTTAGAATCCAGTCAAGAAACAAAAACACCACCAGTATCTGAACAAGGAATTTAGAAATTCTAAACTTTCATGCAGTATAGAAATAAGAATAACTGCCTTTCAGGCAACTACAAAGAAAATAATTATGATATCTAATAAATTTAATTTTATAAGAAAAAATTGACCATAAAGTTATTGGTGTTTCTGATACTTTTAACTCCAAAGGTAAGCATCACTGTAGAATAAATATTCAATTTCTCAGGGAAAACAAGAGTGACACCATTTTCAGTACTACCTCCCAAGTAAAATTTAGTAGCTATGTGATTGATGATTTTTTGAGATCTTCTACATACACTGAGATTCACGTTTAATATGTAGTATCTCCCAACCTTGGAATTATTCTCCATCTGCAGTTTGCTTTAGTGGGAAAATCCTAATACATAAAGTCAATGACAATAGACCAGGCTGATCATTCTAGATCCATCAAGGCATTCATTATATGAACTCACCATCTATTCAAAAACAATCCATGACATTGTAACTCAGTCCTTATACTTTTTAACTACCTCAGATTTTGTACTGGAGCAGATAATTTATTCATAAACAGACAACCTTCTGCATATTTATTATAAACCATCATCAAGCCACGCAAAATGAGTTTTCTGTGACAGGATTTTTTGACAGAAATATCCATTATATTTAATTGACCCTCTTAGATTAGAAATTACCAAGTAAAAGTTATGCATATCAAATGGAGCAGAAAGCAATCATTTAAATTATGCCATCATTAATTATCACCATGTATGTGTAATACCTATTCCTTAACTAAGATGTGTATAGACTTGGATCACTAGGTTTTCTTTTCAAATCAGTTACTGAAGTAATATACAAATATGTAACTCATTTTCATGGTCTCATCTAAACCACAAAAGAGTGGTGTCCACAGTTTCATAATAAAAATAGGAACACATGGGATAACTTCCTTGCTCCAGTCCATTTGCCCAAGGCTCACTCTTTGTTTAAGCCCCAGTTAAATTATACCCTATCAATCCTTGTACATCAGTCCTTGACAATTTACCATCCCCTCACACTTCTTAAAAATTTTTATAACTTCCTGAAATGTTTGTACCCTACTTATCAGAATAGATCAAGAGGCTTTTAAGGCTAGGAATAATGTTATATGTTGCATTGTCCCCCAAGAACCTGTGTCCTATGTAGTTCATATATAGTAACCATCACAGGGCAAAGCCTTGGACAGACTATTCCCAGCTAAGCTCAAACTCAGAACCAACAGACTCTTAGATTTCCATACTGACACTGAGCAACACTGTGTGATGGGAGATACTATACTCATCATAGACAAGTGGATATTTTTTGTTTTTACCCATAGTGATTATATGTAGCCACTGCCACAGCCACTGTAAGCACAGTACAAAGCAAGAGAACCTGTAGTGTATCGCTAGTTATCATTTCATTACATGCACTTGAAGAATAGCAGTAGAAAAAGACAGTAAATAGAGGTAATTATCTCTGTGTAATCAAGGCAAAGTGCTTCTGTATTAAGTAATAAGTTCTGAGCATTTAAATCATTCCCAGAACATTCTCATAGCGTAGAGATTCCCTCAAAGCATTCCTTTATATAAAAATCTATTATCTTTTCTAAACACAACAGAATTTAGAGGAATATTTTGAAGTGTTTTTTTGATACGTATTAGGTGCTATATAAACAAGAAGATGAAAGCAGTGTGTTATTCTTATTATTAAAAAACACAAGGCAAATTTATTGATGTAAGATATGGGACACCTCAACCAACCAACCAACAAAGCAAACCTAAAATATTTACTGGCACCCGTCATAGCATGGATGCCCATTTACCAAGCAAACTTCCAGTGTCAGAATGCACTGTGCTTTAACTGTAGCCACGGCAGTAACTGAATTACCTGGCACATCTTAAGCCTGCTGTTACGGGTTTGGAAACTTGGAAAAGACTCTATCAACCCTCTGGTCTCTTTTTTTTTTTTTTTTTTTTTTTTTTTTTTTTTTTTTAACATCTTTATTGAAGTATAATTGCTTTACAATGGTGTGCTAGCTTCTGCTTTACAACAAAGTGAATCAGTTACACATATACATATGTTGCCATATCTCTTCCCTCTTGCATCTCCCTCCCTCCCACCCTCCCTATCCCACCCCTCTAGGTGGTCACAAAGCACCGAGCTGATCTCCCTGTGCTATGCGGCTGCTTCCCACTAGTTATCTATTTTACATTTGGTAGTGTATATATGTCCATGACACTCTCTCACCCTGTCACATCTCACCCCTCCCCCTCCCCATATCCTCAAGTCCATTCTCTAGTAGGTCTGTGTCTTTATTCCCATCTTGCCACTAGGTTCTTCATGACCTCTTTTTTTTTTTTTCCCTTAGATTCCATATATATGTGTTAGCATACTGTATTTGTTTTTCTCTTTCTGACTTACTTCACTCTGTATGACAGACTCTAACTCCATCCACCTCATTACAAACACCTCCATTTCATTTCTTTTTATGGCTGAGTAATATTCCATTGTATATATGTGCCACATCTTCTTTATCCATTCATCCGATGATGGACACCTAGGTTGCTTCCATGTCCTGGCTATTGTAAACAGAGCTGCAATGAATATTTTGGTACATGACTCTTTCTGAATTATGGTTTTCTCAGGGTATATGCCCAGTAGTGGGATTGCTGGGTCATATGGTAGTTCTATTTTTAGTTTTTTAAGGAACCTCCGTACTGTTCTCCATAGTGGCTGTATCAATTTACATTCCCACCAACAGTGCAAGAGTGTTCCCTTTTCTCCACACCCTCTCCAGCATTTATTGTTTCTAGATTTTTTGATGATGGCCATTCTGACCGGTGTGAGATGATACCTCATTGTAGTTTTGATTTGCATTTCTCTAATGATTAATGATGTTGAGCATTCTTTCATGTGTCTGTTGGCAATCTGTATCTCTTCTTTGGAGAAATGTCTATTTAGGTCTTCTGCCCATTTTTGGATTGGGTTGTTTGTTTTTTTGTTATTGAGCTGCATGAGCTGCTTGTAAATCTTGGAGATTAATCCTTTGTCCGTTGCTTCATTTGCAAATATTTTCTCCCATTCTGAGGGTTGTCTTTTGGTCTTGTTTATGGTTTCCTTTGCTGTGCAAAAGCTTTTAAGTTTCATTAGGTCCCATTTGTTTATTTGTGTTTTTATTTCCATTTCTCTAGGACCTGGGTCAAAAAGGATCTTGCTGTGACTTATGTCATACAGTGTTCTGCCTATGTTTTCCTCTAAGAGTTTGATAGTGTCTGGCCTTACACTTAGGTCTTTAATCCATTTTGAGTTTATTTTTGTGTATGGTGTTAGGGAGTGTTCTAATTTCATACTTTTACATGTACCTGTCCAATTTTCCCAGCACCACTTATTGAAGAGGCTGTCTTTTCTCCACTGTATATGCTTGCCTCCTTTATCAAAGATAAGGTGACCATATGTGCGTGGGCTTATCTCTGGGCTTTCTATCCTGTTCCATTGATCTATATTTCTGTTTTTGTGCCAGTACCAAACTGTCTTGATTACTGTAGCTTTGTAATATAGTCTGAAGTCAGGGAGCCTGATTCCTCCAGCTCCATTTTTCGTTCTCAAGATTGCTTTGGCTATTCGGGGTCTTTTGTGTTTCCATACAAATTGTGAAATTTTTTGTTCTAGTTCTGTGAAAAATGCCAGTGGTAGTTTGATAGGGATTGCATTGAATCTGTAGATTGCTTTGGGTAGCAGAGTCATTTTCACAATGTTTATTCTTCCAATCCAAGAACATGGTATATCTCTCCATCTATTTGTATCATCTTTAATTTCTTTCATCAGTGTCCTATAATTTTCTGCATACAGGTCTTTTGTCTCCTTAGGTAGGTTTATTCCTAGGTATTTTATTCTTTTTGTTGCAATGGTAAACGGGAGTGTTTTCTTAATTTCACTTTCAGATTTTTCATCATTAGTATACAGGAATGCAAGAGATTTCTGTGCATTAATTTTGTATCCTGCTACTTTACCAAATTCATTGATTAGCTCTAGTAGTTTTCTGGTAGCATCTTTTGGATTCTCTATGTATAGTATCATGTCATCTGCAAACAGTGACAGCTTTACTTCTTCTTTTCCGATTTGGATTCCTTTTATTTCTTTTTCTTCTCTGATTGCTGTGGCTAACACTTCCAAAACTATGTTGAATAATAGTGGTGAGAGTGGGCAACCTTGTCTTGTTCCTGATCTTAGTGGAAATGGTTTCAGTTTCTCACCATTGAGGATGATGTTGGCTGTGGGTTTGTCATATATGGCCTTTATTATGTTGAGGTAAGTTACATATATGCCTACTTTCTGGAGGGTTTTTATCATAAATGGGTGTTGAATTTTATTGAAAGCTTTTCCTGCATCTATTGAGATGATCATATGTTTTTTATTCTTCAATTTGTTAATATGGTGGATCACATTGATTGATTTGTGTATATTGAAGAATCCTTGCATTTCTGGGATAAACCCCACTTGATCATGGTGTATGATCCTTTTCATGTGCTGTTGGATTCTGTTTGCTAGTATTGTGCTGGGGATTTTTGCATCTATGTTCATCAGTGATATTGGCCTGTAGTTTTCTTTCTTTGTGACATTTTTGTCTGGTTTTGGTATCAGGGTGATGGTGGCCTCATAGAATGAGTTGGGGAGTGTTCCTCCCTCTGCTATATTTTGGAAGAGTTTGAGAAGGATAGGTGTTAACTCTTCTGTAAATGTTTGATATAATTCGTCTGTCATCTGGTCCTGGGCTTTTGCCTGTTGGAAGATTTTTAACCACAGTTTCAATTTCAGTACTTGTGATTGGTCTGTTTATATTTTCTATTTCTTCCTGGTTCAGTCTTGGAAGGTTGTGCTTTTCTAAGCATTTATCCATTGCTTCCAGGTTGTCCATTTTATTGGCATAGAGTTGCTTGTAGTAATCTCTCATGATCCTTTGTATTTCTGCAAAGGTCAGTTGTTACTTCTCCTTTTCTTTTCTAACTCTATTTATCTGAGGCTCTCCTTTTTTTTCTTGTTGCATCTGGCTAATGGTTTATCAATTTTGTTTATCTTCTCAAAGAACCAGCTTTTAGTTTTATTGATCTTTGCTATTGTTTCCTTCATTTCTTTTTCATTGATTTCTGATCTGAACTTTAGGATTTCTTTCCTTCTGCTAACTTTGGGGTGTTTTTGTTCTTCTTTCTCTAATTGCTTTAGGTGAATGTTAGGTTGTTTATTAGAGCTCTTTCTTGTTTCTTACAGTAGGATTGTACTGCTATAAACTTCCCTCTTAGAACTGCTTTTGCTTCATCCCATAGGTTTTGGGTCATCGTGTTTTCATTGTCATTTGTTTCTAGGTATTTTTTGATTTCCTCTTTGATTTCTTCAGTGATCTCTTGGTTATTTAGTAGTATATTGTTTCGCCTCCATGTGTTTGTATATTTTACAGATTTTTTCCTGTAATTGATATCTAGTCACATAGCATTATGGTTGGAAAAGATACTTGATACGATTTCAATTTTCTTAAATTTACCAAGGCTTGATTTGTGACCCAAGATTTGATCTATCCTGGAGAATGTTCCATGAGCACTTGAGAAGAAAGTGTGTTCTGTTGTTTTTGGGTGGAATAACCTATAAATATCAATTAAGTCCATCTTGTTTAATGTATCATTTAAAGCTTGTGTTTCCTTATTTATTTTCATTTTGGATGATCTGTCCATTGGTGAAAGTGGGGTGTTAAAGTCCCCTACTATGATTGCGTTACTGTCAATTTTCCCTTGTATGGATGTTAGTATTTGCCTTATGTGTTGAGGTGCTCCTATGTTGGGTGCCTAAATATTTACAATTGTTATATCTTCTTCTTGGATTGATCCCTTGATCATTATATAGTGTCCTTCTTTGTCTCTTGTAATAGTCTTTGTTTTAAAGTCTATTTTGTCTGATATGAGAATTGCTACTCTGGCTTTCTTTTGATTTCCATTTGCATGGAATATCTTTTTCCATCCCCTCACTTTCAGTCTGTATGTGTCCCTAGGTCTGAAGTGGGTCTCTTGTAGACAGCATATATACGGGTCTTGTTTTTTTATCCATTCAGCCAGTCTGTGTCTTTTGGTTGGAGCATTTAATCCATTTACATTTAAGGTAGTTATCAATATGTATGTTCCTATTACCATTTTCTTAATTGTTTTGGGTTTGTTATTGTAGGTCTTTTCCTTCTCTTGTGTTTCCTGCCTAGAAAAGTTCCTTTAGCATTTGTTGTAAAGCTGGTTTGGTGGTGCTGAATTCTCTTAACTTTTGCTTGTCTGTAAAGGTTTTAATTTCTCCATCAAATCTGAATGAGATCCTTGCTGGGTAGAGTAGTCTTGGTTATAGGTTTTTCCCTTTCATCCCTTTAAATATGTCCTGCCACTACCTTCTGGCTTGCATAGTTCCTGCTGAAAGATCAGCTGTTAACCTTATGGGGATTCCCTTGTATGTTATTTGTTGTTTTTCCCTTGCTGATTTTAATATTTTTTCTTTGTATTTATTTTTGATAGTTTGATTAACATGTATCTTGGCGTGTTTCTCCTGAGTTTATCCTGTATGGGACTCTCTGTGATTCCTGGACTTGATTAACTATTTCCTTTCCCATATTTAGGAAGTTTTCAACTATAATCTCTTCAAATATTTTCTCAGTCCCTTTCTTTTTCTCTTCTTCTTCTGGGACCCCTATAATTTGAATGTTGGTGTGTTTAATGTTGTCCCAGAGGTCTCTGAGCCTGTCCTCAGTTCTTTTCATTCTTTTTTCTTTATTCTGCTCTGCAGTAGTTATTTCCACTATTTTATCTTCCAGGTCACTTATCCGTTCTTCTGCCTCAGTTATTCTGCTATTGATTCCTTCTAGAGAATTTTTCATTTCATTTATTGTGTTGTTCATCATTGTTTGTTTGCTCTTTAGTTCTTCTAGGTCCTTGTTAAACGTTTCTTGTATTTTCTCCATTCTATTTCCAAGATTTTGGATCATCTTTACTATCATTATTCTGAATTCTTTTTCAGGTAGACTGCCTATTTCCTCTTCATTTGTTAGGTCTGGTGGGTTTTTACCTTGCTCCTTCATCTGCTATGTGTTTCTCTGTCTTCTCTTTTTGCTTAATTTGCTGTGTTTGGGGTCTCCTTTTCGGAGGCTGCAGGTTCGTAATTCCTGTTGCTTTTGGTGTCTGCCCCCAGTGGCTAAGTTTGGTTCAGTGGGTTGTTTAGGCTTCCTGTTGGAGGGGAGTAGTGCCTGTGTTCTGGTGGATGAGGCTGGATCTTGTCTTTCTGGTGGGCAGGTCCGCATCTGGTGGTGTGTTTTGGGGTGTCTGTGATCTTATTATGATTTTAGGCAGCCTCTCTGCTAATGGGTGGTGTTGTGTTCCTGTCTTGCTAGTTGTTTGGCAGGGTGTCCAGCGCTGTAGCTTGCTGGTCATTGAGTGGAGCTGGGCCTTGGCGTTGAGACGGAGATCTCTGGGAGATTTTTGCTGTTTGATATTACGTGGAGCTGGGACGTCTCTGGTGGACCAATGTCCTGAACTTGGCTCTCCCACGTCAGAGGCACAGGCCTGATGGCCAGCCAGAGCACCAAGACCCTGTCATCCAGACGGCTCAGAATAAAAGTGAGAAAGAAAGAAAAAAGAAAGAAAGAGAGAAAATAAATAAAGAAAATAAAATAACAAAGTTATTAAAATAAGAATAATTATTAAAAATAATTTAAAAATTAAAAAATAAAAAAAGAAGAGAGCAACCAAACCAAAAACCAATCCACCAATGATAACAAGCACTAAGAACTATACTAAAAAAAAACAAAACGAAAAACAGACAGAACCCTAAGACAAATGGTAAAAGCAAAGTTATACAGACAAAATCACACACAGAAGCATAAACATACACATTCACAAAAAGAAAAAGGAAAAAATATACATATAACATTGCTCCGAAAGTCCACCTCCTCAATTTGGGATGATTCATTGTCTATTCAGGTGTTCCACAGATGCAGGTACATTAAGTTGATTGTGGAGATTTAATCTGCTGCTCTTGAGGCTGCTGGGAGAGATTTCCCTTTCTCTTCTTTGTTCGCACAGCTCCCGGGGTTCAGCTTTGGGTTTGGACCCGCCTCTGCGTGTAGGTCGCCTGAGGGCATCTGTTCTTCGCTCAGACAGGACGGGGTTAAAGGAGCAGCTGCTTCAGGGGCTCTGGCTCACTCAGCCCAGGGGGAGGGAGGGGTATGGATGCGGGGCGAGCCTGCGGCGGCAGAGGCCGGCGTGACGTTGCACCAGCCTGAGGCGCGCCGTGCATTCTCCCGGGGAAGTTGTCCCCGGATCACGGGAGCCTGGCAGTGGCGGGCTGCACAGGCTCCCGGGAGGGGAGGTGTGGAGAGTGACCTGTGCTTGCACACAGGTTTCTTGGTGGCGGCAGCAGCAGCCTTAGCGTCCCATGCCCGTCTCTGGGGTCCGCGCTGATAGCCGCGGCTCGCTCCTGTCTGTGGAGCTCGTTTAGGCTGTGCTCTGAATCCCCTCTCCTCGCGCACTCTGAAACAGTGGGCTCTTACCTCTTCAGCAGCTCCAGACCTTTTCCCAGACTCCCTCCCCATTAGCTGTGGCGCACTAGCCCCTTCAGGCTGTGTTCACGCCGCCAACCCCAGTCCTCTCCCTGTGATCCGACCTCTGAAGCCCGAGCCTCAGCTCCCAGCCCCCGCCTGCCCCGGCGGGGGAGCAGACGAGCCTCTCGGGTTGGTGAGTGCTGGTCGGCACCGATCCTCTGTGCGGGGATCTCTCCGCTTTGCTCTCCGCACCCCTGTGGCTGCGCTGTCCTCTGTGGCTCCAAAGCTTCCCCCCTCCGCCACCCGCAGTCTCCGACCGCGAAGGGTCTTCACAGCTCCCTCCCACTGGTGCAGGTCCCGTCCCTATTCTTTTGTCTCTGTTTTTCCTTTTTTCTTTTGCCCTACCCAGGTACGTGGGGAGTTTCTTGCCTTTTGGGAGGTCTGAGGTCTTCTGCCAGCGTTCAGTAGGTGTTCTGTAGGAGTTGTTCCACATGTAGATGTATTTCTGATATATTTGTGGGGAGGAAGGTGATCTCCACGTCTTACACTTCCGCCTTCTTGAAGCTCCTCCTCTCCTTTTTCTGGATAGCTTTTTATAACCAAATCACATCAATTATGTGGAGATACTTTGTTATTATTAAGGATGTAACAGAGCCAAGTCGGAAAGTGTTGATTTAGGAGCGTTATGTATATTCAGAATCGAAGGCACATATGTGTACTTAGTGGGCATTGCAATATAATTTTGGATTTTGGTGTTGGTCACTTATTTAACCTGGAAACTGGAGAACTGAGGGAAAATATATTCTCCTACATGAGGATATATAGAAACATGGTAATAAGTGCAAATAATTGAAATATTTACAGTATTCTTCCAGTTCTTCATGTATATAGTTTTATTCCCAAAAGAATGTAAGGTGAATTCATAAAGTTTATCTCTAGATATAAAAATCAGGTTCTATTAAATTCAACATTTTTTTGCCAAATATCAGATATCTTAAATGCTAAAATAACGTTGTTTAAACTCTAATTAAAATTTGAGCAACATGATTTAATTTCACATTAATTTATATATTATTGGACATGTTGAAACAGCAGTGACCTTTAAAGGATCCGATATCTATTACAAGAAAAGGAAGGAAACGTCTTAAAAAGAGAAGGATGATTAATATTATGATTATTATTAATTTGTACTTATTATTAAAAAAGGATATAACCTGAGGAAGATAACCCCCAAATCATTAATTCTATCTTCTGTCATGTGCACCCATAGGTGTGTATTTTATAAACTCCTCTTATTGGCTTCTATTCCTTAATTTGATTTATTTTAAACATATTTATGTAAGATAGAAGATATTGAAATAAAAAGGATAATATAAACTTCCCTAACATTATACTTCATTTGTTGATTCAACTTACATCCAAATACATGGTGATTCTTACAAAATGATAATGATTTTGTTTAATTAAATCTCTGGGAAAAATGTTCTTTGCAGCTAAGCAGTTTACAGACCTGGGTTTGGAAGAGAGGGTTTAGTAATAGAAAAGGTACGGTGTTACACAGTTGACCCTTGAATGACATGGGTTTGAACTACATGACTCCACTTATACAGATTTTTTTTTCAGTAGTAAGTGCTCCAGTACTGCATGATCCGTAGTTGGCTGAATCTGCTGATGCGGAGGGCCAATTCTGAGTTATACACGATTTAACTCAGTGGATGGTTGGTGTCCCTAAACTCTGCGTTGTTCAAGGGTCAACTGTATTTAAAAACATCCTGATTATAACCCCAAACACACAAGTTCAGGCCCAGTGTTGTGTGCAGATTTCTATCACATTTTACTGAAAGTGTAAGATTAAATATCTTCTTCTTCCTCTAGAATATGAGTTCCAAAAGCATCAAAATTTGTCACTATTTGTTCACTGTTCCTTCCCTAGTGTCTAGAAAAAATCTTGGCTTATTGCAGTCTCACAACAGTTATAGAAGGATGAATGAATGAATGAATGAATGGAACGTATTATGAATTACTCTTAAACCAGATGCTTCCCACATCTATTAGTAAGTGTCTGATAGATGTTTTTTGAGCTGATTCTGTCTCTTTTATCCAAACTGCAGAATTCCAGGTTGACTACCAAATATGTATTGAGCAGGACATTAAAGCACAGATTTAATTGAGTTTGTTTACTTACTTAATTGTTAATTTGTATCTCTCAGCAAAATTCTGCTGCATATAATGTGTTTTTTTTATTATAAGAGATGCTGTTCAATTAGATATCTATTACTTATTTTCTTAGTGCCATCAATTCATCTATTTTAACCTGTAAATTGGAATGAGTAACTATTAAAATTGACATTTTACAAATGTTTTTTAAGAACTAGATTTTAAGTGTTGAAAGAATTTTTATATATATTTACATATATATATATATGTATATGTATTTAGTGTCAGCTTTACCAACTTTTTAAAAACTATTTACTTCAGCTGGGAGAATAGATAATATATATTTGGGAAATTAGGAAAAGATATATAAAAAGCACTGGCAACATTTTGATTCCAATATTGGAAGATAAAAATAATGAGTAGAGGGAGATTGTGCAAGTTCATTGTATATGTTCAAAAATTGGGTTTCCTGCTGATTTCCAGCTCCATATAGTTTAAACAACATGTCTGTAGCCAAATTATGCTTCTGAGCCAAGCAAATACTGCAGTGGAAAAGTTATTCTGCAGAAATAATAGTACCTTAACTTTCTCTTCTCTGGGTGAGTTAATGCCATGTTGTGGATACCTTCCCCATTTAGATAAGAGAAGAGAAAGGAAATTGTATTGCAATTTTAATATTTCCTTTGTCACTTTGAATAAAATCCATTAATGCTTGGGCTTTTACAAAGATGTCCTATGTGAACAAAAAATACAGCCAGGTTATTAACTGAACGTAATTGCCTGGTGATAACAGATTCTCTATTTGACACTTATTTAACTTCAAAAAGCTATCAATTAGGACACCACATTTAAAGCAAGTGGGAAAATTATGCACGGACACTTTTAACAAAAAGGTGACACTTGCATAAAATAGTACATATCATTTTTAGAATACCAAAGTCCTACTTTAGTATTGTTTACAAATGAAAGAACTTAATATCTTTTCTGTGTGTGTCCCCAAGTGCCAAAAGGCATGAGGTAGCTAAACATGCCAGAGCCTCAAATGCTGTGTAGAATATATATCCACAAAATCATTTGCCCCTTATCCTGGTGAATCTGCTCAAACAATTCAGATGATGCCAATAAAAGTGTGTGTGTGTGTGTGTGTGTGTGTGTGTGTTCTAAGCGTTCCTAGTAATGAAACATACTAATTAGAACGTTTAAAGTGTCTTTGGCGTTAGAAGTCAGATATCTAATTTTGAAGTCTAGAGTCCAGAGCATTTTGCGTTCAGAGACATCATTTATATTTTGATTCCTGAGAGGGAGGCAGCAGACATTGATGGAAGGACACTGACTCTGGTAAAACCTAAGTCCAGACCATTAGCTCTACGGAATGACTTCTTAAAAGTTTTGAGGGATTCCTCTGTGACAGGCACTTTCCTAAACACATAATAAATATTATGTCATGAATTTAGGTGATCTTTCTAAGTATGAGTTTCTTCTTTTGTAAACGTGTGTAATATACACGTTAGGGGAGACATTCTGAGTCGTACTCAACGTGCCTCTTCCTCTTTGCACTTGTTTTTTTCCCGATGGAACAGGGAACTTAACCTGACCAGCCTGATGGGCAAACTCCATATTCAGTAGACACACTATACTTTCAGAGATCAGTTGAGATTATGATTACTCTTCCACCTGTGCCACGCCCTCTCTTTATTGTTCCTTTTTTATGACCAGGCATCCTGCTTAGCATTGGATGAAATGTGATGAGCAAGAGGTGTGGTCTTTGTTCTCATGGTCTTGGGGTCTCTGTGTTTCTCTCTCTCTCACAGTCAGATTGGTTAATTGACGCCTGAACTGTTTCTCTGGGACAGACCTGGCGTTAATCTCTCTTCTCTCCATTCCACTCAGTAACAAAAGGTGAAGGCCACTGCTTCATCATGTGCTCTGTTTACTCTCCATGGGCCAGACCATGGAAAACAAATCTGAGAATCCTTATCTTGGGTGAAATTAACAAAAATGAAGAAATACCTTAATAAATATTTTACACTTGAAATTGGTAGTTTTCTCAAGCCATAAAAATTAAATGGGCAACATTTCTAAGCATTAGTTTGAGATACATTTTATTCTAAAATCATTTTATATTATGTTTTCCTCTTCAAATCTAATTTCGGATTGATACAATACTTTCATTTTCTCTAAGAGAGATAATGGGGTCTGTATTTTTGCGGCTGAACGGCTTTAGACTTGAACAAACAGGAAAGTATCTTCTGGAGATACCTAGAAGAACACCTCAGAGTCTTGTACAGAACAGCTCCCAAATCTGAAAGGAGTTGGCGGCAACTTCCAGAACTGATGAACATTCTAACGTATTACCATTAGGGTAGCTTAGAACTGTAAACAATTCCAGCCTGCCTATTTGGGGAGGAAGCATCTCTTCTTCTTTTCCCAGAAGCCTCTGGAGAGATGCCCAGCCCAAACGCAGAAGCAGAATGATCTATGACCTCCACCATATGCCTTTAATTTTCTATCCATCCAACCGCATGCCCTGCTATTCCTCCAACATCACATTGAAACTATCTCTTGTCCCCTTGTCATGCTTCTGCATTCTCTCCTCTTGTCTTTGCTAAAGGTCCCATCTTTTCATTTACCCAAAATTTTTGACACTTAAGTGCCCAGCCCCATCTCACCTTCTCCACAGATCCTTTCCAGAACTATCCATTCCACCTAGATCATCCTGTCTCTGAATTCCCATAACACCTATTCCATATATTTGCCACACAATAACCTATTTCTCTGTGATATCGCTTCTCATTCTGCCTTGTGGCAGAGTTGCTGGAATGTGAATGAAATTTATACACCTGTATAACTCCTCTTTTCTACCAACAAAGGAGCCTCTTGAGTGCTTCAAGTGACTGTCTTGAATATAGTTCCACGGCACCGTGACACTATTGATGATAATTTTGAATTCGTGATTCCAGACAGTATGTTTCCAAGTTTTTTGGATAAGCCACCTTCACTATTTATGTCACACGTGTGAGAATGGGGCACAAGCTCTCAGAGTCAACTAGGAACAGAATTGATGCATGTCTGTCAATTATACACTAGGATAATATAATTCTTTAAATACTAACAAGAACTAACATTTATTGAAAAGGGCCAATGGGCCAAACTATTTCCCACTTTTAGGGTGAGGAATCGAGGTCATACAAACCAAGGAGGAGGCAGGGGCAGGTCTCAAACTCAGGTCAGACCTTCTCCAAAATATTTGCTTCTCCTTAAAAATAGTTATCTAATAGGGAATACATGGGTTGATTGATAGGACACAGGGCACCAAATCTCCTGCTAACACTTCAATCCACTAGGTCTGTCTAAACTCCAAGATGATTTTTACACTATTGACTATTATTTACTAGTGGCTGCATGGACAACTATTATTAACCCCGTTTTGTAGGTGAGGAAACTAAATGATCTAATCGCCAAAGAATATGCCTACTCTGACTTCTCAGTCTAAGATCTTTCCATGATTCTATGCACTTTTTCCAACAAATTGATGTACTTCCTGTACTTCAAAGGCCTTTCCCAACCCTGCTTACCTGGTGATTGCCTCTTCATTCCCAAAGACTAGCCAGTTGTCACTTTCATTATGTAGTTTTTCCTGAACACTTTCTCTACAAAGAATGTGTTTTATTTTTTTTTTGTATTGTCAGCATACAGCAATTCCATAATAAGCTCTTTGGGTTAAAAATGATCCTGTAATTTCAATGTTGTATACTTATTTAAAGTTAACATTTCTTTTTTCTTATTTTTATTTATTTTTGTGGCAAAATCTTTTCTTAGTCATAACTTTCAAGTTTAGATGAGGGCTGTTTTTTCCTTTTAAACATTACTAACATTTTATTTAGGCATATTTTTCCTCAGTGAGAAACAGTAGAAATTGGCATCATACCAAGTAGGCTGATTCAGCAAGAATGCACCTGGCAAACTCAAATAATTTTGTTTCATACTTTTAGATTTTCTGCTGTGAAAAGCTATAATAGGTCACATAGTAGCTAGAGAGAGAACGATCATGCAAATTTGATTTTAATTCTTAACTGTCATATCAACTATGTTGATTCTTTTGTCGATATAGAAGACTTATGTATCTCTTGGCTATATGAGTCATGTAAACAAGACTCCTATTTTATTTTAATTATCTCCCTGTATACGTTCCTCCCTTTTGTAGAATTAAAAATTAAGCCTGCACATATGAGTCAATGGTTTGGCCAGATCATTATCAGTAGCTGATTTTAAATATAGAAACACTGTTTATAAATATAGAAATATTTTAAATATAGAATAAATATATATTTTAAATATATTAAATATAGAAATATAAACGTAAAATATAAATATTTTAAATATAGAAATATTTTAAATATAGATACACTGTTTATAGGATTAAATTCAATAAGAGACCATGCTTTAAAATACATTTATACAGACATTTTTTTTTCTTTTTTTTAACGTCTTTATTGGAGTATAATTGCTTTACAATGTTGTGTTAGTTTCTGCTATATAACAAAGTGTATCAGCTATATGCATACATATATCCCCATATCCCCTCCCTCTTGCATCTCCCTCCCACCCTCCCTATCCCACCCCTCTAGGTGGTCACAAAGCACCGAGCTGATCTCCCTGTGCTATGCGGCTGCTTCCCACTAGCTATCTGTTTTACATTTGGTAGTGTATATATGTCAATGCCACTCTCTCACTTCGTCCCAGCTTACCCTTCCCCCTCCCCGTGTCCTCAAGTCCATTCTCTACATCTGTGTCTTTATTCCTGTCTATACAGGCATATTCTAAAAGTCAAAACCCTAAAGAATATTATCTATCATAACTGTACAGAATATTTCAGATATTTTCACCAGCTCTTGGCTGAGATATAAGAGCGATTCTTGTCCTCAAAGTAATCAACAACAAACTAAAATGTACTGGGTTCCTTCACTGTCCTAACAATTATGCTAAAGTTTATATATTTTTACACATTTCATTGTCAAAATAATTCAGTATAATAGATATAATATTCATATTACAGATACAGAAGCAGGAGCTAAGAAGAACTTCTCAAAATCATACATCTTCTAAGTAATAAATCAGGTGTGTTGGACTCCCAAATCTATGCTTGCTTTATGTCCTCAGTTTATTAGAGAAAATGTGATACAGTTGTGAGACTATTAGAAAAATTTTTGTTTCATGAGCATAAAGACTGTGACTCTCAGGTTCTTTTTTTGGAAATATGACCCTTAAAATGGTCACATAAGATAAACACCATCCCTCAAAGCCCCATTGTTTCTTTGCTGGAGGAAGTACGAATGCGATTAAAAACTCTTGGTTAGCAATACCACCAATAGTGCTGAAAATGACAATATGTATGTCACAGAACAAGACTGATGAAATCACAGTCTCAACAATACAAATGACTTAATTGTTAAGAGTTCTTAACATTTCCAAACAAAAGTGAGTATGGAATGGTGGCTTATAAAATTAAACCTTTCAAGGTTAGTTTTTTGTTTGTTTGTTTTAAAATGTGTGTGAGTGTGTTGATAACATTGAAAGGGACTTCATGTTGGCATCGAAAATAGCAGGTCACTCTTTGCCACAAGGAAGGGAGGATTTATATTTGGCCAATGGAAAAGAATGTTGATATATATTTTGGTATTATACTATGGAAGAAAAAATGTCAGCTGGTCAAATTTTGAATAAGCAAGCCAATCTTTGGTTTATGGTCCTTAAAAAGTGCTCAATAATACCATAACTAATAAAGTTATTCATAATTTTTATCAATAATAATTCAAAACTTCTCTGGCCAAAACCCATTGATTTCCAAAATTCCTTTTGTAAGAAAAACTTAAACTGCATATAAACTGAATATAATTTAATTATTTTGCTGTTTTATTTTTAAAAATCTGTAGTGTAACTTCCTTGATAAAACTTAATGCTTTTAAGTAGATCATATATAAAAATAATACGTGAAATTTCAAAAATAAAAATTAAATGCATAAATTAATGCAAACCACCAAGGATTAACAATGTAAAGGATAAAATACCATCTCTTAAAATTACTAATCTTAAAACTGTTTATATTTTAACAGTTTTAAAATATAAACTTTATATTTTAACAGTTAAAATTTCAAGGAAGAAAATCATTATGCAACCTTAATGTTGAAAGACTGTATACATTTTTTTTTTTTAAATAAATCATTTATTTATTTTTGGCTGTGTTGGGTCTTCGTTGCTGTGCGTGGGCTTTCTCTAGTTGCGGTGAGCGGGGAGGTCTTCGTTGCGGTGCGAGGGCTTCTCATTGTCGTGGCTTCCCTTGTTGCGGAGCACGGGCTCTAGGCGCGCAGGCTTCAGTAGTTGTGGCACGTGGGCTCAGCAGTTGTGGCTTGTGGGCTCTAGAGCTCAGGCTCAGTAGTTGTGTCTCACGGGCTTAGTTGCTCTGTGGCACGTGGGATCTTCCCGGGCCAGGGCTTGAACCTGTGTCCCTTGCATTGGCAGGCAGGTTCTTAACCACTGCACCGCCAGGGAAGCCCAAAAGACTGTATACATTTTTGTATTTTTAAATAATAAATGTATTTTGTAGGTTTACAAGCAAGGTAAACAAAATCATAGGTGAGAAGCTATGTCTAATTTTAATTGAGGGACGACAGGTTATTTACAACAATGAGAAAATATTCTGAATCAAAAGTAGATTTCCTTAATTCAGTGGCTACAGTGTCACAGGGATACCTCTCATAAAAATAAAACTGAGCATCAGATTTCCCACTATTCTTCCTCACGTGACAGAGTCTTTATACTAGGGCCCAGGGTTGTAGTGCAACAAAATGAGTAGAAAATGAGCCATAGGGTCTGGTAGATATGTGCTTGAAAGTCAGGCCCACGATGTTCTACCCATCTGTAACTGGACAAGTTCCAGTACATGTGTGAACCTAGATTTGTTTGTCTACATAACATTGATAATAACCCTACCCCAGGAAACTCACCAAGTGCAGTGGACAGCACACATAAGTAGTTAAATAAGCATGCCTATTTTTAAAGTCTGTTGCAAAGTGGTATTGTTATATAATGAGGTCACCTTGCTGCATAGGCATTTCATGCCTATGGCAGGTGTGAAAAGCATACAGAGGACTAACTAGGTCACCAAGCGAATTCTTAGTATGAAACCTTGTTCCCAAGCCTTGCCATATAAATAAAATTTTTGTGAGTCTTTCTAGTAGAATACTTATAAATATACAGTGAGCTTTATGCTTGTATTTGGCATGTGTAGCTGGAGACAACTTCCAGAAACACCTTTGGGTCACCTCAACTCATCATTAAGTGATCTAGTGGGAAGGCAGAGAAATGGAAGCCATGATTATCCATTGGGTAAACAATATACACGTATATAATCGAATACCAAGTCAACCGTACTCTGATTTCAAAGCAATATATGAACAGCCTTAAAGTCATTTAAATATATAAATGTGATATGCCACATGATATAGGACATAATATCTGCTTTTCCAAGCAGAATAAGATGATTAAAATAATTCAATAGGCTAGAGCCATGGTACCCTTCATAAAACAAGATAGAAAATGAGATAATAACAATAAAGTTAATTATTGAGATACTAATATAAGTCATTAAACACACAGAAAAACTCTCAACAATTGAACATAACTTCACCTGAATTCTTAGGTTATCTTAAAAGAGAAAAATCTTTGCATAGGGGAACATTATTTGACACTCATGATCTACAAATAGTGAAGTTGGAAAGGTAGCAATTCCATAGGGCAGAGACAATAACAGAACCAGGGTAACAATCACGAAATGGACAGTATTTAAGCTTTTCTATTCCACTTTTAAACTTTGCAAGATGACAGTCTTATAGCCAAAGGCATCACCTAAAATAAAACAAAAATGACTGTTAATGCACATAAGAAGCCAAAATAATAATAACAAAGTAGACAGAAATATAATTTCTTTCCTTTATTGCCTTCATGAGTCAAGGTAAAACTAAATTTTGCTATAGCTTTAACATGTTTGCACTCACAGGAACAACTAATATCCCATCTAGAAAACATTCTCCCACAGGGAATCTGGCACAAATAACCTACAGGACACTGCTGCATAGATTAGCTTATAATTATCTATTTTGTAGATAAATATATTTATCTTTGGATTTTAGCTCTCTCTAAAATCATGTATCAGAACAAAACATAATCTTATGCGTACATACAACAGACTACTTGAACTTCTGAATATGTCATACGGGCAGGAGTAAAGCTATTAGTCAGAAGATGCGCCTGGGACCCTGCAACAGAGTTGCTGTGAGTTCTAGCTGCATTGAGAGAAGAAATGCATAAATGCAGAGGCAGTGGTGTCAGAACATGGCAGGAGTTTGTTCACCTACACTTTTGGCATCTCTCTTTTGGACCTCAAATGATGGTTATATTGAACTCAAACCTTAATTGGCATTTTGCAGCCTCTTTGATACCACTCTGTTTAATGCTGGTGCTGAGAGGTAAGACAGGAGTAGAACAAGGAATGTTGGATTTAGGGAGGATATTGCTATGGTCTGAATGTTTGTGGCCCCCAAAACTCACATGCTGGAATTCTAAGGCCCATCGTGAGTATTAGAAGATAGGGCCTTTGGGAGGTGATTAGGGAAGGAGGGTGGAGCCCTCATGAGTGGGATTAGTGCCCTCATAAAAAGAGACTCCACATTGCTCCCAGCCCCATCCACCCCATGAGGATATAAAAGGAAGTCTGTCATTGAAAGACAGCCTTCCCCTGACCATGTGGGTACCTTCATCTTTGACTTCCAGCCTCCAGAACTGTGACAATTTTTTTTTTTTTTTGGTTTATAAGCCACCCAGTCTGTGGTAATTTGTTATAGCAGCCTGAACAGATTAAGACAGATATGGAGGTGAGACTGTTGAATGTATTTTCAGGAATGAAAGCAGAAGGAAAATGGGATGGGATATAATTCATGCTAGCTGGTCTTCCCAGCCCCCCAGGACAGAAACAAACAAGAAAGGGGAAAAATGATATATTTTAATGATACTAATGTTTTATCAATTTCAATTTTACCTTGATTCTTTACTAATTTTCACTTTAGATTGAAGAGAACTCGTCACTAGAATTTGTTTTAACACTAAGTAAATAGTATCTTTTGATACAAGAAATATTTAAGTATTTCTGATGTTAAGGCTATATATTTTGGACAAAGAAAATAAAACTAGGAAAGGGATGAGTAGTAATTAGTCTGATTCTGGAAGGCTGAGCAACAAGTGGGTTTATAAAGATTAACAATGAGATCCTCTGTTCTAATGGGACATCCACAAGTTACTCCTTCCTTTGGTTTGATCCAGAATACATGAATTCTTTTTGTAGTTCCGTAGTTCTATTTGTCTCTGAAAAATAATTTCTGTATGCTCAGTCATGACACAATGTAATTTCCTTACAGATGGGAGCTTCTCTTCTGAAGACATTAAAACACGTTGAGCAGATTCTCACCCATAATAAAAAGCTATCAGAAGGTCTAACTGCAGTAATATACTTAAGGAAATAGATAAAGCATCATTTCCTTTTCAAGCTTAGTATGTAAGAATCGGGAATAGTTTCTTGCTTCATGATTCTGAACATAAACACCATTTCCCTTTACAAAAAAAGAGGCATATGAAGAAAAAAATTAAACATCCCTTTTCAAAAAAGTTTTTAGTGGTGGACATTAGTCTTGCAATGAATGTTTTACTTCCCTTGAATTGTGAAAACACTCTCATGGAATTTGAAAATAATTATTTCAGTAAAAGGGTGTAGAGCTCCTGAACTTGCATAATTTCCCATAAGAAAAATTAAATCAGAATTATGTAAGTATATCACTACAAATCCAGTTGGCCTTGAGGCAATGCCTGGGAAGAAATAAGGATGCAGTGAGCCGCAAAAATCAGGTTAGCCTCAAGGTCTACTCGTCCCCGGCAATCTTACTTCAGTGACGATTTGGAGTCAGACCAAAGTGCATAAACTATCCATGGTGTTGAAACGATTTAAAGATTTTTGGTTTTACCAAAAACCCAAGCACAGAGTAAGAAAATGAAAGGGAAGAAATTCACTACATTAAAAGCAAGAGAGGTTGAATAATATGCAGCTAATTCGGCCTCGGCCTTCAGTGAAGCCAAGTGATTTGTGGAAGAAAACAAAATTAGCAGTGAGGCTAGGATTATTTGAATGAATAGTCTACATCTATCAAATTATTCATATGGATGGTCATTTTTCCTTTCCAAACAAAGATCCCCAGAAGGAATTTTCAGAAGCCCTTTAGATTTCCTGGCCAAACTATAGTTCTTAGCCATGATGTTTTTATATTATTACAAATAATAGAAACCATAAAGTAGCTTCTACTCTCTCACTATTGTCTATACGGTATCCTGACACTTCCTGTCAAAATAGTATGGATACAGAGTTTCAGTTTTTCAAGATGAAAAAGTTCTGGAGACTGGTTACACAAGAATGTAAATGTACTTAAAGCCACTGAGCTGTACACTTAAAAATGGTTAAGATGGTAAATTTTATATGTGTTTCATTACAATTTTTAAAAGTCAGAACATTTCAGTCTTCATTTGAAAAAATCAGATCTGATACCTCAGGACCTAGATTCTCACCTGTCAACCATCTCCAATTTACCACTAACCACCATCCTACATCATTCTTTTATCTGTCTGGCTTCTTTAGGCATGTGAATTTGTGGCTCCTGCTCTAACCCCAGAGCATCACCTTTCACAGTATAGCCCTCCAATGTCAGTCCCCAGCTGGGCAAGCTAAGGGTCTTGTCTTTGGTGGAGGGGCCAATACCCTCACCCCTCAGCGACTGATGACAAACACTAGCACAATTAAGACCATCCCTAAAAAACTCTATGCCAAACCTTGCCCCAAACACACTCTGCCTTTCCTCCTTTTCTCTCCATTTCTCTAAATATTGTTCTTCCTCACTCCTCACTCATCCGTGAAACCTCTATTGACTCTAATTCACAAGAGGTTCTTCCTTCTCTCATGTTCTGTAGCATTTAATTCCCCATTCCTCCTTCCCTCCAGGCCGTGGCAACCACATTCTTCTTTCTCTCGCTATGATTTTGACTAAGTATCTCATACACGTGGAATCAGACAGTATTTGTCCTTTTGTGACAGGCTTATTTCACTTAGCACAGTGTCCTCAGGTTTTATCCATGTTGCAGCACGTGTCGGGATTTTCTTCCCTTTTGGGGCTGGGTGGTGTTCCACTGTATGTATGTGCCACATTTTGTTTATCCATTCCTCTGTTGATGGACATTTGGGTTGCTTCCACCTTTTGGCTTTTGTGAATAGTGCTGCTGTGAACGCGGTTGTACAGATACCTCTTCGAGCCCCAGCTTTCAGTTCTTTTGGTTGTGTACCCATGGTGGAATTGCTGGATCACATTGTAGCTCTATTTTTCATTTTTTAGGGGGCCGCCATGCTGTTTTCCATGGAGGCTGTGCCATTTTGCATTCCCGCCGACAGTGCACAAGGGTTTCAATTTAAAATATCCTGGTTTTTAATGTTGGGAAGTAAATGAAATTGAACATGCTCTGTAGCTAAACAAAACACATTTGTGAACTGGATTCTGCATTAGCTCACTGTTTTTCTACTTCAGGTTTAGAGGCCAAAGGTAAACCCAGGATGAGTTCTTTTAAGTGGAGGGTTTGGAGAGCAGCTCAACAGAAAAGGCCAGGTTAGGCAGGCTTGAAGATTAGGATTCAAGGTATGAGATCAGTGTTCAAGAAAATAAGTGCCTGAAGCCCAAAGAAAGGCAGCCAGGGGATTACTTGGTGGTCTGTCTATCCAGCTGGTGAGACAGGTGACCCCCAGGAGGGGTAGCTTTAAGTTGAAGTCAGAACCCAGAGCTCAGGCAGGAGGAGATTGGTTTTTTTCCTAGGTATCCAGGACATGGGAATAGAGGAATTTAAGAAGCAGCCTAAGAGTGTCCTAGGGGAAGAGTTTCCTGACTAAAAGGGGAATGATAACTGCTTTGAACTTGTGTCAGGCTGAAGCTGCTTTTGGTTTATATCACCCTTTATTGTGATGTGCATTTAAGTGAAGTTTCCTTACACACTGTTGTGGAGATTGGTCTGGGCATTTGAACTCTGTGACTAGTAGGGAGCTAGGTTGTAGCAGGAGAAGGGTTTGTGGTCTGGAGAACTGTCTGTTTTTACTCCCAGGAACTGACAGCAGAAAGTTGATTTGAGACCAGTGACTGAGGGAGCAGCAGTGCTTCATTTTGTCATTTCTTTAGTCATCTGACCTTGGCTCTGATCTTAATCTTTCAGGCCCTTGGTGAGGGGACATGTATTACATTTTCAAAATGAAGATTATTTTATTCTCATTGTAAAAATGACCTGTGCTCATTGTAAGAAATTCAGGCAATACAGAAAAAAGTAGAAAGAATAAAGTAACTGTTACCTGGAAAAAAAAAAAAAAAGTATGGACTCTTATTCACATTTGCATCTATTTTTGGATGCCTTGCCACCCCCCACACACACATATTGACTCACTAACACACCCAAACATCAGTGACTGTATCTGTCTCCTCTGTCCCTAGAGTATTCTTAATAATGAAAAATTAGAGCAGAAATTTATATGCATAGATGTTTATTGCAATAATATGTACAATATTTAAAGATTTGAAAGGAGAAAAATGTTTAACAATAGAAAATAACTTCAAATAATATAATCATACCTTAGAATATTATGAATCCATTAAAATGGTATTTTAATAATTTTAAATAGCAAAATATTTAAAACATAATTTTGAATAAAAAGCAGGGTCAAATCCGCATAGACATCATAATTGTGGTTATACTATATACATAATCATGTAATTAACATAGGTATATATTTAGCATATGTATGAGACTGAGAGAGAGAGAGTGTATGTGTGTGTGTGTGTGTGTGTGTGTGTGTGTACCCACAGAGAGAGGTTGTGTAGAATAGACATTATATACATGAGTTTGGACTCCAGAGTCATGCTGCCTGAATATGAATCCCAGTTTTGCCACTTAATAAGCAAATTACTTAACCTCTCTTTTCCTCAATTTCCTCCTTTGTGAAATGGTGAAAATAAATATATGGTTGAGATTAGATGGGTGAATTCTACTTAGAACAATGCATAACAGAGAGTATATAATTCTTAGCTCTTATGATCATCTAAATATATACACACATTATAAGTACACAAAATGAACCTATGCATACACACAGACAATTGCAAAACTATGCAAAATCGAGCAAAATGTTATCAGTATTTCTGACGTTTGAGATTGTGGATAACTTTTGTGTTTACATGTTTTTTTTCTATTTTCCAAGTTTTTCTGGAATGAACAAATAATACTTTTATAATCAGAGATAAATTTTTGCATGGTATTTAAGAACAGATGGATTGAGTTACGCACACATATAATATGCTTAAAGTACAATACTGTATTAAAAATACAGTACTGCTTAAAGCAGTGCTCAGCACGTAGGATGAAACATTTATTAAATTAATATAAACGGTAATTGAGGAATTGGACATAGTAATTAGTAACTAGAGAATATTTAGCCCAAGAGATTTGCAAGAAAGGAAGATAAAAAAAAAAAAAAAGTGAAATTGCAGAAGAAGGCAATATCTGTCTAGCAAAGTTTGGGTTTTATAATTCTAAGACTTAAGTATATATTTTCTAGGCAGCATTGAAGAAGCCAGTACAAAAAGAAACTTAGAAAATCTATGAAGAGAGAAAATAAGCTTCATGGCCAAATTTAGACTCCAGATAAGCTGGGGAAAATCAGAGCAAATGGGATAAATTTGTTTTAAAGAGGAAAAACTTTTACAGGATCCTGGAATAAGGAATGTAGGGCTGGGTGTCAGTATGTAAAAGTTTGTGTTTTAAAAAGCAAAAAAAAAAAATCCATTTTTAATTTTTTGAGGAAACTCCGTACTGTTTTCCATGGGGGCTTCACCAATTTACATTCCCAGCAACAGTGTACTAGGTTTCTTTTTCTCCACATCCTTGCCAACACTTATTATTTCTTGTCTTTTTGACAGTAGGCATTCTGACACGTATGAGTTGATATCTCATTGTGGTTCTGATTTGTGTTTCCTTGATAATCCAGCAATTCTATTCCTGGGTATCTATCCAAAGAAAATGAAAACAGTAATTCAAAAAGATATATATACCCCAATGTTCATAGCAGCATTATTTGCAATGGCCAAGATATGGAAGTAACCTAAGTGTCCATCAACAGATAAATGGATAAAGATGTGATACACACACACACACACACACACAATGGAGTATTACTCAACCATATAAAAAGAATGACACTTTGCCATTTGTGACAACATGGATGGATCTGGAGGGTAGTATGCTTAGTGAAATAAGTCAGAGAAAGACAGATACTGTATATTTTTACTTATATGTGGAATCTAAAAAATAATACAAATGAATATAACAAAACAGAAACAGACTCACAGATACAGAGAACAAACTGGTGGTTACCAAAGATGAGAATGAGTGCAAGGGGTGAGCAAGATAGGTGAAGGGGATTAAGAGGTACAAAGTACTAGGTATAAAATAAGTTAAAAGGATGTAATATACAGCACAGGGAATATAGCCAATATTTCATTGTGAAGAGTTAGACACTTACCCTTGAAATCAAGGCCATTTCTCTTGTCTTTAGAAATCACTGTGGGTACAAAAATGGGGAGATATTCCCTTAAACAGATAAAATGCCCTGCTTTCACATTCTGAAGCATATTTCTCTGTAAAGATCTAGCAGTGAACTAAGATGTTATAAAAAAAAAATGATGAGGATAATGTATAGAGTAGTATTTAGAGGATATAAGTAAATCAGAATACCATGTAAGATAAAAACATGAATGATAAATTATATTAATCCATCTTAAGTTATATATAAACTACATACATAAAGATCTTTAGTTAAGTCTATATGTTTCACTTCCTCTCCCTCAGTTCTTTTCACCAAATTCTACTTAACTTTTATATGTTAAAAGAATAGAGTTATGACCACATGTGTGTGTATATTTCTATATGTCTGAAAACAGAACATTTAAAAGTGTTCCAGGTAGCTGCATTAAGAATGCTCTTAGAAGTGTAGCTCCACTGTAACTGTGATTGTGAGTTACTTAGCTATACTATAAAATAGCAGTTAGATAAGATTTAATGTAAAATGTGGTTTTTCATTCATAAGGTTGGTGAAATTTGGTTTTAATATCCTTTTCCCACTGTACAATGAAGAAATAAACAATCACAGGATGGTGTCACATTTTATAATCTTCTCATTCATGAAAATAAGAAAGGATTTAGAAATACATAAACTACATAGAAAAGAGAAGATTTGTTCATTCACATTGAAATTTTTCTTCTCTAAACCAAAATAAGAGGAAGATGAAGAAAATCTATTGAGAAATAATATAAATCAATATTAAATGCAAATAAATATGTAAGGTGATTACCAGCTCATATTTTTGTAAATAATGCAAGCACGTGCATACATATACCACCCCCCAAGAAAAATTAGAATGTTTGTTTGCTGTCTTGGAATTCCATCTTTTAAAATGTCAAAGCTTTCCTATTACAATATTCACCTTGCCTCCAAAACTTAAATATAAGGCTTTACTAACAGCATTTGGATTCTGGACTCAGAAACAAAAGAACAGAAATTGTGCTTCTATTTCTATAGGTCTTGTAGGTACTATTACATTTTCAACCCGAATAGTATATGTTTCAAAGATTCATTAACTTACAAGTCTAGAAAAATTGGCAAACTGACATTAGGATAACATTTCCTTGTTTCTACTCCATAAAATGTCTTATTCAGTTTCCCCACCAAAAAAATTACCTTTTGCAAATTGGAAATACACAAAATGACCCCTTTTTATGTATTTTTAACACAAAAATTATCTAATCCAGCTGCCATGATAGTGTTTTTAAATAAAGGGGATACAGTTAAGAACAGTATATAATTTATATCTTTAATGGGAAACTAGGATTTTCTATCAAAGAAAATATTTCTTATACATGTGTGTTCCAGACATTGTTCTAAGTGTTTGTTATAAAGTAATGAGTGAGACAAGCAATATCCTTGAAATCATGGAGCTACCTTTCTTTCTATCTATGTATCTATGTATCTATCCATCCATCCATCCCCATTTATCTATAACATATATGTATGTATAACTATTTTATCAAAACAGTGAAAACATTTCATCCACAAAAAAACTTTTGGAATTTGGTTATATTCACTGTGTTAGTTCATTTTTAAAGTAATATAAATTATCAGAAGACATAACACTCACCACCTGATCTTGTTTTTAAATTTGTGATTTCTAAGATAGCTAAAAGAAATGTTCCTAGGAAAATGTTATGGACATTCTTATGATATATTTGACTTTAATAGGAAATACTATTCAGACAATGTTTCTCTATGAATAAGTTGAACACATTCTACTTGCTTGCTATACAATTTTTCACAAGGTCAGTAAACATGTCATAATATCTATGAAACCAACATCCATTACCTTATCATAGCTTTAAGTGATTATTAATATCTGATGATGATTGAAGGCACCTCTTTTTTAATTTGCTGTCAGAAATAGCTATTCTTGAAACTTTACTCTCTTCAATGTGAACATCAGTACAATTTGACAAGTTCCATGCAGATTTCTGTTGATATTCTGCTTGGAAATGCTTAAACTTAAAGATTAGTCTGGAGAGAAACGGCATCATTATTATAACATATTATCTATGAATGTAATAGAGCTCCTTATTTATTCAGGGCCCCATTCAGCACCTAAAAAAATTTTGTAAACTTCTCAAAAGGAGAAGTTGTTTTGATTTATTCAAAGACATCTTTTAAATTATTGGTTCATAAATTTTGGATTATTATTGGAATTTTTTTCTTATGTTTTTAGTTTGTTGAACTTTTATCAAGAAAAGTTATTTAACTTTTTATATAACTGGTCTGTACCTTGTCTTGGATGTGTATTTCATCTGTATATAATAGAAAAATTGACTCTTTTTTCCAGTATTTACACTATTTTTTTCTTGCTTATTTATGACCTACTGTGGTACAACATTGAATAGCAGATTTACTGGTTATTTTGGGGTTTTTTTTGTTTGTTTCTGAACTCGAGAGGTTAAACGATTCCCTGTGAAGAGCAATGTTTGATACTTTAAAGTAGAAGTCCTAAGTGGATAGTGGAACTTCTTTTATATTCTTAGTTTTAACCATGAATATGGGTTAATATTTTTTAATGATTTCATTTTATGTAATAATCATCCCATTTTTCTCAATTGGAGTGGTGGAATACGTTAATACATTTTTGATAGAGAACTTTTCTTGAAATCTAAGAATAAACACCATATGGTCATGATGAATATTTTATAACACTTCTATATTCCATTTGCCAAGATTATCACCTAGAATTTTTTCACCCATAATCATAGATAAATCTATAATTCTCTTCTATTATACTATTTTCATCAAGTTTAAGTTTCAATAATTTCTTGTCTCATAACATGTTAGGAAATGCACTCTTTTGAATTTCTCTAAAACATTTTTTATCTGTTTCTTACAGTTTTGATAAAACTCACCTATAAAAATCAGCTATAAAACTTGGTTTATTTGTTTCAAGGAGGAATAAGAAATTTGATGCATGAGCAAAGTATTTAATAATAATAATTACTCTATCAGGTTTCTTTTTTACTTTGTATGGAGTACTGGAAATTATTTTCCAGAAAATTTCAAATATCTCAATTTATAATTTTAATGTATTAAGGTTTTTCAGAATCTTTAGTTGTATTTTATAAATGTCAACTATAACTGTAGTTATATTCTGTTTTTCAATCTTTAAGTTAATTGGATGTTTCCTCCTTTTTCTTGATTAATTTTGGTAACAGGCTTTTGATATGATGAGAAATTTGGGGGATTCTTCAGTTGTCATAAATGTTTTTCCTTTCTCTCTCCCTCCACTCTGTTTCATAAGGGGTGAGTTTGGTTCTTGCCCTTCTGAGTCATACTCCCAGTCATCATGGCCCACATTTGGATCCAGATACAAGCAAACTCTTGCCTGCAGCTACACTGCTGTTTGGGGTTTCTGTGTTGTTTCTGGCCGATGGAGTGTTTTATTTGTACCACTAAACATGCCTAGGTTTCTTAATGACTTTTTAAAAACAGGTCTTATTTCTTACTGCTATGTTTAGAGTAGAAAGTACAATCAATGCATAATCTTACCACATCATCTTGAAAAGGATTGCTTACATATTCTCATGTCAGCATTTTACATATGAATGTATAAATGATTTGTGCTATTAGATTTTAGTTTGATACCTAAAACACCCATATATCACATATAGTTTATATTTTTATTCACCCAGAATCTTAAAAGGATCAGATATGTAGTTAGACCACCAAACATTTCCCATTTTCCCAGATTAATGATGATCCATTGGCAGAAATTTGGAAAATGTAATTTATTATGCTGAAACAATAACTTGTATAGTGGTATCTGAGTGACCCTTCCAATTTTAGAAGGGTCTAATATAGTCCCAAAGAAGAGCTAGGAGAAAGTGGGTCACTCTGTAAGCAAACCTCTACATCCCAAAGAATAGTGGTGATAAAAATGATTCAGAAACAGGGGCCAAAATAACAAAATAATTCAGTTTTGCAAATTGCTTCATGCATATAAAAGCAAACAACTGTGTCTGTGACTAGTGTTTCATTTTACTTATTTTTAAAAATGTATACCAGTTCTTTAAAATTATTTATGATTACAGTGGGCAGTATTAGAACATTTCATTTAAAAACTTTGAAAATGCTTTCAAATGTATTTTCTCATTTGACCATATTACAATTCTGTGAGATGGAGTATAGATATGTTTCTAAACCACACACACACATACTGAGTGGGTAAGTAGATTTTCTATGTTACATATGAGTCTTCTCATTCAAAACAGTTACTCTATTTACTGTAATGCATACATACACAAAAACATTTTCATTGCTGTTTTTGACAATAAGATAATTAATGGGCAGATATGAACACTATATTTAAAATTTTTGACTTATCCTTGTTAATGTTAGCTAAAAGAGAAGACTTCTTTCTTTCCATAAATTCATTTTTTAAAAATCTATATTTAATTTTGACTGACATTCAAAAATTCTTGTACACACAAATATGAGTCATTAACTGTGCATAGCGATAAAGAAATAGATCTAATATATAGCTTAAAGAATGCCAATAATGATAAAGCATCCAAAATGAAATGTCATTTTTTAACATTCAATGAAATGTAAGAATAATTTTCATAAATTTCATTTTTCATTACATCTTTGAGTAGTTAATATTTGAACTCACTGTAAGGAGTTCAAATATTAACTGTAAGTTTAATAAGAAGCTATTGAGAAATTTCACCCAGAGAGGGACATAATATAAGTTTTCTTTCCAGAATTCCACTCTATAATGTAGAGTATGTGCTGGAACTGGAGACATGAGTTGAAAGCTAGTCTAGGAATCCAGGGAAGAGATTATGATAATCTAGACCAGAGTAGTAGCAGAAAGGTAGACAGAAAACGTGAAGATAACACATTTAATCGAGAGTTTGGTCCTACACCAGCCTCGCGGGCTTCCTCCCTGCACAGCCTGTGAGCAACAGCCCTTCTCTCACACCTGACTGGGCCTCTGGGGCAAGGAGGTGCAGCACGAGAGGAAATCTGAGGCACAGAGAAGTTAACTGCCTGGTCCAAGATCACAGAACTAAGCCATGTGGCTGACAGGGTCGTGTGGCTGATAGGGTCATGTGGCTGATAGGGTCATGTGGCTGACAGGGTTGTGGTGCTCTGGCCGGGTGTCAGACCTAAGCCTCTGAGTGGGAGAGCCAAGTTCAGGACATTAGTCCACCAGAGACCTCCTGGCCCCACATAATATCAACTGGCAAAAGCTCTCCCAGAGATCTCTATCTCAATGCTAAGTCCCAGCTCCACTCAACGACCAGCAAGCTACAGTGCTGGACACCCTATGCCAAACAACTAGCAAGACAGGAACATAACCCTTTCCATTAACAGAGAGGCTGCATAGAATCATAATAAGTTCACAGACGCACAAAAAACACCACCAGATGTGGCCCTGCCCACCAGAAAGACAAGATCCAGCCTCATCCACTAGAACACAGGCACCAGTCCCCTCCACCAGGAAGCCTACACAACCCACTGAACCAATCTTACTCACTGGGGGCAGACACCAAAAACAACGGGAACTATGAACATTCAGCCTGTGAAACAGAGACCCCCAAACACAGTAAGTTAAGCAAAATGGGAAGATAGAGAAATACACAGCAGATGAAGGAGCAAGGTAAAAACCCACCAGACCAAACAAATGAAGAGGAAATAGGCAGTCTACCTGAAAAAGAATTCAGAGTAATGATAGTAAAGATGATCCAAAATCTTGGAAATAGAATGGAGAAAATACAAGAGACGTTTAACAGGACCTAGAAGAACTAAAGAGCAAACAAACTATGATGAACAACACAATAAATGAAATGAAAAATTCTCTAGAAGGACTCAATAGCAGAATAACTGAGGCAGGAGAGCAGAAAAGTGACCTGGAAGATAAAAGAGTAGAAATAACTACTGCAGAGCAGACTAAAGAAAAAAGAATGTAAAGAATTGAAAACAGTCTCAGAGGCCTCTGGGACAACATTCAATGCACCAACATTCAAATTATAGGGGTCCCAGAAGAAGACAAAAAAAAAAGGTACTGAGAAAATATTTGAAGAGATTACAGTTGAAAAGTTCCCTAATATGGGAAGGGAAATAGTCAATCAAGACCAGGAAACGCAGAGACCCCATACAGGATAAATCCAAGGAGAAATACACCAAGACACATACTAATCAAACTATCAAAAATTAAACAGAAAGAAAACATATTAAAAGCAAGGGAAAAGCAACAAATAACAGACAAGGGACTCCCCATAATGTTAAAAGCTGATCTTCCAGCAGAAACTCTGAAAGCTAGAAGGGAGTGGCAGGACATATTTAAAGGGAAAAACCTACAAGCAAGATTACTCTACCCAGCAAGGATCTCATTCAGATTTGATGGAGAAATTAAAATCTTTACAGACAAGCAAAAGCTAAGAGAATTCAGTACCAGCAAACCAGCTCTACAACAAATGCTAAAGGAACTTCTCTAAGTGAGAAACACAAGAGAAGGAAAAGACCTACAATAACAAACCCAAAACAATTAAGAAAATGGTCATAGGAACATACATATCGATAATTACCTTAAATGTAAATGGATTCAATGCTCCAACCAAAAGATATAGACTGGCTGAATGGATACAAAAACAAGACCAGTATATATGCTGTCTACAAGAGACCCACTTCAGACCTAGGAACACATACAGACTGAAAGTGAGGGGATGGAAAAAGATATTCCATGAAGATGGAAATCAAAAGAAAGCTGGAGTAGCAATTCTCATATCAGAAAAATTAGACTTTAAAATAAAGACTATTACAAGAGACAAAGAAGGACACTACATAATGATCAAGGGATCAATCCAAGAAGAAGATATAACAATTGTAAATATTTAGGCACCCAACATAACTGCACCTCAATACATAAGGCAAATACTAACAACTATAAAAGAGGAAATCGACAGTAACACAATCATAGTAGGGGACTTTAACACTCCACTTTCACCAATGGACAGATCATCCAAAATGAAAATAAATAGGGAAACACAAGCTTTAAATGATACATTAAACAAGATGGACTTAATTGATATTTATAGGATATTCCATCCAAAAACAACAGAATACACTTCCTTCTCAAGTGCTCATGGAACATTCTCCAGGATAGATCATATCTTGGGTCACAAATCAAGCCTTGGTAAACTTAAGAAAATTGGAATTATATAAAGTATCTTTTCCGAACACAACACTATGAGACTAGGTATCAATTACAGGAAAAAATCTGTAAAAAATACAAACACATGGAGGCTAAACAATACACTACTGAATAACCAAGAAATCACTGAAGAAATCAAAGAAGAAATAAAAAAATACCTAGAAACAAATGACAATGAAAACATGATGACCAAAAACTTATGGGATGCAGCAAAAGCAGTTGTAAGAGGGACGTTTGTAGCAATACAATCCTACCTTAAGAAACAAGAAACATCTCAAATAAACAACCTAACCTTACACCTAAAGCAATTAGAGAAAGAAGAACAAGAAAACCCAAAAGTTAGCAGAAGGAAAGAAATCATAAAGATCAGATCAGAAATAAATGAAAAAGAAATGAGGAAACGATAGCAAAGATCAATAAAATGAAAAGCTGGTTCTTTGAGAAGATAAACAAAATTGATACACCATTAGCCAGACTCATCAAGAATAAAAAGGGAGAATACTCAAATCAATAAAATTAGAAATGAAAAAGGAGAAGTAACAACTGACACTGAAGAAATACAAAAGATCATTAGAGATTACTACAAGCAACTCTATGTAAATAAAATGGACAACCTGGAAGAAATGGACAAATTCTTAGAAAAGCACAATCTTCAGAGACTGAACCAGGAAGAAATAGAAAATATAAACAGACCAATCACAAGTACTGAAATTGAAACTGTGACAAAAATCTTCCAACAAACAAAAGCCCAGGACCAGATGGCTTCACAGGCAAATTCTATCAAACATTTAGAGAAGAGCTAACTCGTATCCTTCTCAAACTCCTCCAAAATATAGCAGAGGGAGGAACACTCTCAAACTCATTCTACGAGGCCACCATCTCCCTGATACCAAAACCAGACAAAGATGTCACAAAGAAAGAAAACTAGAGGCCAATATCACTGATGAACATAGAGGCAAAAATCCTCAACACAATACTAGCAAATAGAATCCAACAGCACATTAAAGAGTCATACACCATGATCAAGTGGGGTTTATCCCCGGAATGCAAGGATTCTTCAATATATGCAAATCAATCAATGTGATAAACCATATTAACAAATTCAAGGAGAAAAACCATATGATCATCTCAATAGATGCAGAAAAAGGTATCAACAAATTCAACACCTATTTATGATAAAAACCCTCCAGAAAGTAGGCATAGAGGGAACTTACCTCAACATAATAAAGGCCATATATGACAAACCACAGCCAACATCGTCCTCAATGGTGAAAAACTGAAACCATTTCCACTAAGATCAGGAACAAGACAAGGTTGCCCACTCTCACCACTATTATTCAACATAGTTTTGGAAGTTTTAGCCACAGCAATCAGAAGAAAAAGAAATAAAAGGAATCCAAATCGGAAAAGAAATAAAACTGTCACTGTTTGCAGATGACATGATACTATACATACAGAATCCTAAAGATGCTACCAGAAAAGTACTAGAGCTAATGAATGAATTTGGTAAAATAACAAGATACAAAATTAATGCACAGAAATCTTTTGCATTCCTATACACTAATGATGAAAAATCTGAACGAGAAATTATGGAAACACTCCCATTTACCATCGCAACAAAAAGAATAAAATACCTAGGAATAAACCTACCTAAGGAGACAAAAGACCTGTATGCAGAAAATTATAGGACACTGATGAAAGAAACTGAAGATGATACAAATAGATGGTGAGACATACCATGTTCTTGGATTGGAAGAATCAACACTGTGAAAATGGCTATACTATCCAAAGCAATCTACAGATTCAGTGCAATCCCTATCAAACTACCACTGGCATTTTTCACAGAACTAGTACAGAAAATTTCACAATTTGTATGGAAACACAAAAGACCCCGAATAGCCAAAGCAATCTTGAGAAAGAAAAATGGAGCTGGAGGAATCAGGCTCCCTGATTTCAGTCTATACTACAAAGCTACAGTAATCAAGACAGTATGGTACTGGCACAAAAACAAATATAGATCAATGGAACAGATAGAAAGCCCAGAGATAAATGCCCATTGGTGCATGGGTTTTATCTTTGAAAAAGGAGGCAAGAATATACAATGGAGAAAAGACAGCCTCTTCAATAAGTGGTGCTTGGAAAACTGGACAGCTACATGTAAAAGACAAATTAGAACACTCCCTAATACCATACACAAAAATTAAAATATGGATTAAAGATCTAAATGTAAGTCCAGACACTATGAAACTCTTAGAGGAAAACATAGGCAGATCACTCTCTGACATAAATCACAGCAATATCCTTTTTGACCCACCTCCTAGAGAAATGGAAATAAAAACAAAAATAAACGAATGGGATGTAATGAAACTTAAAAGCTTTTGCACAGCCAAGGAAACCATAAACAAGACAAAAAGACAACTTTCAGAATGGGAGAAAATATTTGCAAGCGAAGCAACTGACAAAGGATTAATCTCCAAAATATACAAGCAGCTCATGCAGCTCAATATCAAAAAAACAAAGAACCCAATCCAAAAATGGGCAGAAGACCTAAATAGACATTTCTCCAAAGAAGAGATACAGATTGCCAACAAACACATGAAAGGATGCTCAACATCACTAATCATTAGAGAAATACAAATCAAAACTACAATGAGGTATCACTTCACACCGGTCAGAATGGCCATCATCAAAAAATCTAGAAACAATAAATGCTGGAGAGGGTGTGGAGAAAAGGAAACCCTCCTGCACTGTTGGTGGGAATGTAAATTAATACAGCCACTATGGAGAACAGTATGGACGTTCCTTAAAAAACTAAAAATAAAATTACCATATGACCCAGCAATCCCACTACTGGGCATATACCCTGAGAAAACCATAATTCAAAAAGAGTCATGTATCAAAATGTTCATTACAGCTCTATTTACAATAACCAGGACATGGAAGCAACCTAAGTGTCCATCGACAGATGAATGGATAAAGAAGATGTGACACATATATACAGTGGAATATTACTCAGCCATAAAAAGAAACGAAATTGAGTTATTTGTAGGGAGGTGGAGGACCTAGAGTCTGTCATACAGAGTGAAGTAAGTCAGAAAGAGGAAAACAAATACTGTAAGCTAACACATATATATGAAATCTAAAAAGAAAAAAATGGTTCTGAAGAACCTAGGAGCAGGACAGGAATAAAGACACAGACCTACTAGAGAATGGACTTGAGGACACGGGGAGGGGGAAGGGTAAGCTGGGACAAAGTGAGAGAGTGGCATGGACATACATACACTGCCAAATATAAAACAGCTAGCTAGTGGGAAGCAGCCGCATAGCACAGGGAGATCAGCTCGGTGCTTTGTGGCCACCTAGAGGGGTGGGATATGGAGGGTGGGAGGGGGGAGACACAAGAGGGAAGAGATATGGGGATATATGTATATGTATAGCTCATTCACTGTTATACAGTAGAAACTAACACACCATTGTAAAGCAATTATACTCCAAGAAAGATGTTAAAAAAATTTAATCGAATTTTCTGATTTTTAGGGAGTGGCTGAAGTAGATATGAAGAACGAATTAGTTTCTGGGCAAGACAAAATAGCTGGTATCAAACTTATTCAACTGCTGTAAACAATTATAAAAATGGCACAAAATGTATAAAAACACGTTTGAAAGCAATAGACTACACTATGAACATTAATAGAAGGGAAGCATATGAAGTGGGACCCACATTAAACCTGCATTTCTCACTGGGGACATTTTTTAAAATGTTGCACAGAAAAATAGAGCCAGACAGAGAACACTGGTCTCAGTGAATGGAGGAAACAGATCAGAGTCTGGGGCTCTGGAAGTGGATGGGATTTAGATGGTAATAAATCAGGAGAAAAGGAGAGAGAAGCATTCCAAACATCTGCATAGAATATGCCCTAGGTCCTTTGACAGGTCCTAAGCTGACCATGTGCAAGACATGATTCCAGAAGGTCCAGCAGAGAATAGATACTGAGAAGCTAGGAGCTTTAGATGTCTCACAATAGTGGGGGAATGTTGAGGTTCCTTCCCAATTGTAATGGAGAAAACTTGATATACACATAAGGCTTGCAGTTGAGACACCAGAAACACTATTCCCTACATGCCTTAGTAGTAAGAGCTCTGCTGTAATATGGGTATAAGTTAAAATACACCTGTGCTAAAATGAATTAACAGCAAGCACCAACAGTGTCTTAGTCTGTTGAGGCTGCCATAACAAAATACCATGGACTGGGTAGCTTACAAACAACAAACTTACTGAGATAGCTTATACTGTATGAACATTATACAATGTTCTTACAGTATTGGAGGGGTATGCAGTAAAATGATGAAATGGGAAATACACTTAAATTTTAGTAACTCATAATTTAAATAATTCTGCATTTAAATAAGTATTTGCAAGCAATGCACTGTAAAATGCTATTGACATGCATAACTTCCTTTTCCACACAATGTATTTCTGTTTTTCAGAAAACAGACATTCCAGAAATTCACTGGTCACAATGAAACAATTAGAACAGTGTTACGACTGATATTTTCAATAGAAATATAAGTAATCTCTACAAAATTTATTTACATGCCCACATTTTGGAGGAAAGGCACTACAAACTTTGGCAAAACAATGGCAGATGTTTTTAACTTGTGGCTTGGGGTAGAAAATGACCATTGCAAGTTGTCCAGATGGAAGCCAAAAATAATAATAGTTAAGAACATAAAATTTAAAAAGGTAGTCCCAGCCATGAAGGATCAGAAAGTCAGATTGTGGGTCTTCATCTCTCACCCCTTCAGTCCTTAAATGAGGCAAAGTTCAGTTAAATCACAACAGTTGAACAGAGAAAATATATTTTCACTTTGTCTTGATGATATCCATTTAGTATTGGTGAAAATACATTGTCAACAGAAAATAAGGGAAAAACCTATAATAACATGATATCCAAAGACATATTTCAATTATGTTCAATAATTATTGACCCAGAGACTTCTATTCCACATAATTAAAACATAAAAGAAGGAAGCATAGACAATATTTTTCATAAATGCATTCATTAAACAAAGAATTATTTTTAAGATGTTCCAAAGATTATTAACATGTAAAGATTATTATTCATGTAAAGACATTGGTTCACTGGCTCAATACAGAGCAGCCAGTAAGTGGTAGCTATTACTTCCTCAATTATAATTAGAATTAATTACATCTATATGAGATTTTAAAATGTGTGGGTGTGTTTTCCTATTACAAATGCTTAGAAGTACTATAGTAATTCATAAAATCATTTAGTTAATTTGGTTTATCTAGGATAGACACTGCTTTTTGCTTTTCTCTCTTTTAAATTGTAATGTTTAAATAACCTTATTTGGAATATATAGAGTTAGTACGAAAATAAATTTTGCTTTTTCTCAAATGTTTATTATGATTTCTAGAAACAAAGAATTCAAATACTCTGCCTCACAGCTTGCATCTGCACTTTCCAAAGTGGTAGCCACTAACCCCATTTGGCTATCAAGCAAAAGTAACGTGGTAGTACAAATAGAGATGTGTTGCTCTAAGTATAAAATAAATATTAAAAACTTGCAAATACCCTTTTTTATTAAGGTATAATTGACATATTAGTTTCATGTGTACAGCATAATGATTCAATATTTGTGTATATTATAAAGTGATCACCACAGTAAGTTTAGTTAACATCCATTACCACATATAGTTATCATTTTTTTCTTTTGATGAAAACTCTCTTAGCAACTTTAAATATTCTGTACAGGACTTCCCTGGCGGTCCAGGAGTTGGGACTCCATGCTTCCACTGCAGGGGGCACAGGTTTGATCCCTGGTTGGGAACTGAGATCCCGCATGCCGTGTGGCATGGTCAAAAAAAAAAAAAAATTCAATACAGTGTTATTAACTATAGTCACCATGCTGCACACTACATCCCCATGACTTATAATTTTATAACTGGAAGTTTGTACCTTTTGACCCCCTTAACCCATTTGACCCCCTGCTCTCACCCTTTGCGTCTGGCAACCACCAATCTGTCCTCAGTATCTGTGAGCTTCATTTGTTTGTTTAGATCCACATTTAAGTAAGATTATATGGTTTTTGTTGTTCTCTGACTTATGTGGCATAATGCCCTTAAGGTCCATCTGTATTGGACCTTGAGCGCAAGGTCCAATATGGCAAGGTCCAAAATGGCAAGATCTTTTTTTATGGCTAAATAATATTACGGTGTATATTTATATATATCACATTTTCTTTATTCATTCATCCATTGATGGACACTTAGGCTGTATCCATGTCTTGGCTATTGAAAATAATGTTGCAATAAACATGAGGGTGCAGATATTTTCTTGTTACTATCTTCATTTTCTTCAGATAAATAACCAGTAGTGGAATTGCTGGATCATATGGTAGTTCTGTTTTTATTTTTTTGAGGACCCTCAAACTGATTTCCTCATACTGTTTTTAGTGGCTGCACCAATTTACATCCTACCAACAGTGCACAGGGTTCCCTTTTCTCCACATCCTTCCTGGCATTTGATGTTTCTTGTCTTTTTGATCATAGCTGCTCTAACAGGTTTGAGGTGATACCTCACTGTGGTTTTGATTTGCATTTCCCTGATGATTAGCTATGTGGAATATTTTTTCATGTACCTGTTGGCCATCTGTATGTCTTCTTTGGAAAAAATGTCTATTCAGATCCTCTGCCCATTTTTTAATTGGATTGTTTGGTTTTTTGCTATAGAGTTTTATGAGTTACTTATATGTTTTGGTTACTACCCCTTAACAGATTAATGATTTGCTAATATCTTCTCCCATTCGGAGGTTGCCTTTTTATTGATATTTTGTTGATGGTTTCCTTTGCTGTGCAGAAGTTTTTAGTTTGATGTAATCTCAGTTTATTTTTGCTTGTGTTACCTTTGCTTTTGGTGTCAGATCCAAAAAATCATCGCCAAGAGCAATGTCAAGGAACTTACTGCCTATGTTTTCTTCTAAGAGTTTTATGGTTTCAGATCTTACATTCAAGTCTTTCATCCATTTTGAGTTAATTTTTTGTGTATGGTGTAAGATAGTGGTCCAGTTTCATTCTTTTGCATGTGACTTTCCAGTTTTCCCAGCACCATCTATTGAAGGTACTGTTCTTTTCCCAACATATATTCTTGGTTTTTTGTTGTAAATTAATTGACCACATATGTGTAGGTCTATTTCTCGGCTCTGTATTCAGTTCCATTGACCTATGTGTCTGTTTTTATGTCAAAACCATAATTATTTGCTTACTATAACTTTATAATACAATTTGAAATCAGGGAGTGTGATGCCTCCAGCTTGGTTCTTCTTTCTCAAGATTATTTTGGCTATTCAAGGTCTTTTGTGGTTCCATACAAATTTTAGTTTTTCAGTGTGTATTTCTGTGGAAAATGTCACTGGAATTTGATAGAGATTGCATTGACTGTAGATTGCTTTGAGTAGTATGGATATTTTAACTATTCTTCTAATCCATGATTATGGAACATCTTTCCATTTGTTTATCTCATTTTTATATTTATTGTACATTGATAATGGTGATATGCTGGATATGTTAGGCTATAAGTAAAACATAGTATTATAGTTATTTTCAGAAACTCCTTTTTCCTTTTTTAAATGTGGCTCGTATCTGGCTCACATTGTATTTCTGTTGCACAGTGCCATTTGAAACATTAATTTTTAATACTGAAAATGAGAAGAAGAGAAAATAGGTATTTTTCTGGTCAGCTCCTTTTCAGAAAACTCTTAATATTCTTTAGGAATGCTAATCTGCTGATCTAATCCACTGTGGATGCCACAGGGAAAGTCCTAGAAATAAGAGCTTATGCTGTACATTAAACAATTTGCTGTATCTGTTTTTAAGGTAATTTATTACACTGTTTTATTGTGAATTATTTGGTATTGACAATGCACTGCATTAAATCCCAAGTAACATTTAATTGACCGACAGCAATCACAGTGCAATACTAGACCAGAAACCATTGGAAAAAAACATGTCAGCAGTTGACTCTTTGAATAACATTAGACATTTATGACTGAAAGACTTCAAGTACCAACTGGGATTATGATACGATAGTATAGCTGTTGTGGTATAAAGCATACCACAATGAGAGCCAAGTAGAAAACCTTAAACACATAGGGTCTGAATCAACTAATTATGCCATATATCATGAAGTCATTCATAGTCTTTTTTCTTCCTTGCCAAGAGTTCCTGTCAAAACAGGAGAGAATTATTCTGGCAGAAAAGGATAGAGAGTAAGGGTGAGGAGTGGAAGGCATTCATGTGGCGACAGAAGAGCTGCCAAACTAAATGAGGCACGCTCTTCTGTTACAAAAGGTGAAGAAAAATTAAAATTAGGACAGAAAGCAGTCAGAGTAAACAGGGACGTGTGTGAGACAGAACAACAGAGAAGGAAACCAAAAGATCCAGATGGTGCTTGGGTTGGGCACTCAGGTCCTGCCACTTCTTGACATAAACCCTATTTTCTCTCCATACCAAAAAGTTACAGTATACTCTTTTTCAGTGCTGCTGAAATGTTTAAGATTTTGCAGTGTTTAATAGGTATTTTAAAAGTAAGGTGTCAGAGCATTTCAACTATGACTAACACGGTACTACCAAATTGCTATAGATCTTATTGCTTAAAAACCAACAGCTGGAACAAATTTTATTCTTACCCTTAGTCCCTATGACTCACTGTCTAAATTGTCAAGGTAACTGTCATTCTGTGGTCAGTTTGAGCTAGTGATGTTTTCTCTATCCTGTTAGGATCACGTGTTATGAATGCTACAAAGCTTTTAGAAAATGAATTGATAATAATGTAGGTGCTTTGAACTGAAGAAGTATCTCCTCATATAAGAAAAATTAAGTATAAAAAACACTTAACAGAAAAAAAGTGAACAGCCAGGACATTTTATCCAAGAAAAAATATTATATTAAAAAAGGAAAGGAAATAGTATTGTTAGAAGTCAAAATAAAGGAAACATTCAAAGAAACCTTAAATTTGAAATTGTGTGTGTGTTTAATTCTGTTGGGCATCTCCTACAAGATGTAATGAGAAATGGCCTTTATGATGGAAGCATGAGACATAAGGAGAAGCTATGCTTAGTTAATGACTACCATGAAAAAAGAGCTGTCTAACATAAGAGAAAGACAAAAGGAAACCCATAAAACAGATCTTAAAATTGTCTTGAATGCAGAGTACTAGCAGCAATGAAAATTTAACAAATTCGAGAATCCCTCTCAGAATTCAGAGGGAAAAAATACCTAAGAGTTTAAAATGCACGGAGAGAATGTAATTGATACAGTAAAAAAAAAAAAAAAAAAAAAAGGCAAAGCAAACATCTATTGACATTGCTGAAGGAATAATTGATGATCCTGAGGTGGAAAGAAAACACAGAAAAATAAAAACACATAAGAAATAATATTGCATCTAAACTCTTAAGTGAAATTTAAAGACTTGAGCATATAGATTAAATGTACTCTTCACACTTACATCTAACTTAAATCAACTATACTTCAATAAAAACAATTACATCTAACTTATTAACTACGTATTTACTTTGGAATAGTGTCTGTTCACATTCAAAGTGAAAGAATAAGACTAATTTTAGTACTTTTGTAGGAAAAAATGTATACTTTCAAGAGGCAAGCATTAAATCGATGACAGATATCTCTTCTATAACACCAACATAGTAAAACAGTGTCTATTGATGGCAATATTTTGTGAATCTAGAATTATATGCAATCCAAGTTCTTCATGTGTGAAAGCAACAGGAGCTGCTTATTGTTCTGGGACAAAATTACTGAAAGGTATATCCCAGATTATTGAGTGAGGAACCAAAATAAAGAGGTCAGTAATAGCAAGAACTAGATCAAAATGTCAAACTTTATAACTAATCAAGAGTACAAATAAAAATACTTAAATATGGTTTCATTTAAAAAATGCAAATACCAAAAAATCTTAAAAGTATGGTCAACAAAGAAAATATGAATCTGAGTCTAATCCATGCTAAATAAGTTAATAAATATTAATTGGGAGCATGACCTTTATTGTAAGTTTAAATGTATCAACATATGAAATTATGACTTTGGCTGGATGGAAAAGATAAAGTACTCAAGGAACTGTCCCCCGCACACAAACAGATCTCAATCACCTGAAAAGTGACATAAAGTTAGGGATTCAGCAATATGGAAAGTGTGGTGTAGGTTGACTACAAACATAAAAAACGATGAGTCATGGATTTAAATCTAAAGCATAACAGTTACAAACTGAAAATCAGGGTAAATAAAACTTATTTAATAAAACTATAAATTTATAGCTCCAGTTTATGTATTTTTACTCATGTAATTTCTAGAAGGACGGGAAGAACAAAGGCAAATATTAAGATGAACAATTCTTCATATAGGGAGTATTTAAAATGTAATTTTATTATTCACTTTAATTACAGAGATGTAATCAAGAGGTTCAAGATTTTAAAAATAACTTAAATGACTTTTCATAGAAATGAAATCAAGATATATAACTCCCAAACCAAGTACAGAGAATAAAACATAAAAAGAGTACTGCACAGCATAATCCCTGTAGGAAAATACAGAATGCATAGACAATTTCAAGCATGCAAAAGCAATAAAGAAAACATGCTCATTTTTAATTTATGACATTTTTGTTAATATTTTAAACGCTTTTACCAATGATGAAACATTGACTTAAAGTAACACCCACTTATATTCTGTATAAAAGAGGCACAAGAGTGAATCTGGGGAAACGAAAGATGGCAATTTGAGCACAGACCCAGTGCTGGTCCTTGCCCCTGACCTGCACCTGCTTTTCTCCTCCTCCAGACCCTCCCTCACTGCTCTCTGTAAAAACACAGAATTGTAGACCCAGATGTGCAGCCCCTAGAGGATGCTTCTTATGTTTTGATTTCTACTAGAATCATGGGAGTGAACAGCTGTGTGGGATCACATGGTTGATGGAACTGGGTAGATGCAGTTGGAAAAAAAATGCAGCCTTGCCTTCCTGAGGGGATTTCGGTCCCTGAAGAAGGTCCTAGCTCAGCCCCTAGGAATCCCGTAGTGGAAACTGTGTGCCTTACTGTGGCTTATTCCTAAAGGGCCCCTCTCATCTGATCCAGAGGGTCTGGTGAATTTTTGGAGAACGGCATTGGAGAACGGTCTCAAAGTCTCTGGGTTGGGAGTGAGATACATGTGAGTATATACGGGCCTGAGAGCAGAAGAGCTTTCTCCTGCCACTCACCAGGGTGAGTCCGCCAGTATCTCCATGTCACAGTAAGAGCGCAAACTGGGGGGCATTCCACGTCCATGGGATGTGCCCCAGCTGAGGGACTCTAACATCCTCAAATGTATAGCTACTGAGGGACAAAAAAATCAAATCCAAAATGATGATCCAGAATAGTACTTTGACCAGTAGACAGAATAATCCCATGGGGATGAAATCAGACTATAAAAATTACATTTTGTCACTAAAAAAAAGTCACATAATATAATAATTTTTAATTTAATTGATGGGACCTCTGCTTCAAAATAAGAGATAATAGATCACCCCAGGCCAATCCTACTGCCAACAATTAAAAAGAAAATGGCCAGATTTCAAAAATCATAATTTTAAAGTCATCTGAAATGTGTAGACACAACAGAACTAGATGGACTAAAAACTTCAGAGAGGCGAGAACTATTTGGATGTGAGCTGATGACCCCCGGTTGTTTATTATTATTTTATTTCCCAGGAGAGCATGTCAGTGCTGATGGCTTAGCTCAGGCAGAGAACGGCTGCTGGGGGCACTGTGATGGGGGAGGAAACAAACAATGCTTTGAGGGGCCACAAGGGGCTGGAATGACGAATCCAAGACTTGAAGGCCAGCTTTCTCTAGACATTTGTGAATTCTGAGGCTGTTTGGGAGGCTAACAAATTAAGCCAAAAGCTTCTGGAAAAAAAAGAAAAAAGTCTCTTACATTCCACTAAAGAAAAGGACCTGGAAATACAGCAAGTGAGAGATGAGAGCCTCAGAGAAAGCAGAGATTCACCGGGGGGCACCTACCAGTCCTGGGTGAAGATAGAAACTTCAGAATAGCAAAGGTTGAAAAGAACAAGCAAGAAAATTGTAATTAGGAGGAAAAAAGAAAAAGAGAATAAAATAAAAGTAAATATTTACCTATTATCTTCAGAAAGGTCCAAAAGGACAATGCATCCATAAAACAAAGATGATATTTAAAAAAAGAGAATAAGAAAAAGCTAAAATTAAAGGATTAAATATTTTACCTTGATAATGCCTTTTTTATTAAATTATGAGTAATATACTATAGTAAATGTGTAATGAAGCACAAAAGATAAAGACGGGGAATTTAAGAATGTTGGGAAATGGAAATTCCAAGATGACAGAGCTGTGCTTAAATAGGAATCATTCCCTATTAGTTTATCAGATATCACTGTTCACTTGAAATTAACTTATTGAGTAATAATAAGGGTAGTCTGCAGGAAAAAAAATTAAAGATGGGTACATCGAAAATTACACAAGTAAATAAAACTAGGCAATGATTAAATATTTAAGAAAAAGGAACAGGTTCAAACAGAACACTTCATTATAGTACACCACTGGGCTCTGCAGTAAACAATCTTAACATTCTCCTGAAAAATGTATCTCTATTTGACGCAAAATTTGGCATAAACTATATTGGCATGATGAGATAGGTAAAGAGTGGTTGAAGTTGTGGTGATGTAAGAGTTTAGTCTTGATCCAGTAATGAGTTCTCAAGAGATAATATAGAAAGAATAGTAGGAAAAACATATAATATAGATACATGAGGATAAGTAACAGGAAAAGCACCTAAGATACTTAAAAGCAGTTGGTCTGGGGAATGAGCCTTTGATTAAAATAAATTTTAAAATTTCATGAAATCAAATATGTCATAATTTATAACTTCTGAGATACGCGTTTGCTTAAAAAGGCCTTCCCCAAATGTTAACAATCTCTCATTTTCTTATAACACTTTCACCATTTACTTTTGTTCTCTCTTTAAAATCTACTTGTAAGCTTAATTTTATATGGTTTGTTATTGATGCTTTTTTTAAAAACTTTTATCTAACTCTGTATCTACTTTCAGATTTATTTTTATTGTTACTAATTTAAATAAATTTAGGTAGAGGGCTAATGGACTCATTCTCTCTGTTCAAAATCATAACTCCATTATGTTGTAATGGAGGAAAAAATATAAAATTTATTTTGTAATGTTTTGAACATTATTTTATAGGTGTCTTACGTATCACAAATGCCACTGTCATCCCCTAATAGAATTTAGTCAAATTAAGGCATATTACTTTTCTACTTTTTGTAGTTATTATAGACTTTGAATTTTTAAAACATAAAGGGAATTTCATACAAGAGGAATTAGTAATCC